>NW_027664271.1:0-1000 GCF_963264785.1 Psittacula echo
TATGGGGGTCATGTGTGTATGGGGTCATATGTGTATGGGGGTCATATGTGTATGGGGGTCATACGTGTATGGGGGTCATGTGGGGGGGTCACATGTGTGCAGGGTCATATGTGCATGGGGGTCATGTGTGTATGGGGGTCATGTGTGTGCAGGGTAAGGTGTGTATGGGGTCATACGTGTACAGGGTCATGTATGTGTGGGGTCATATGTGTATGGGGGTCATGTGTGCATGGGGGTCATGTGGGGGGGTCATACGTGTACTGGGTCTTGTGTGTATGGGCTCATGGGTGTATGGGGTCATACATGTAAGGGGTCATGTGTGTGCGGGGTCATATGTGTATGGGGGTTATGTGGGGGGGGTCATATGTGAACAGGGTCACGTGTGCCCCACATGCAATGTCCCATGGGGGTTCCTGCCCACGTGTGTTCTTGGGGGGGGCGCCCACAGAGACCCCTGTCCCCTTTAGCCCCCTATGGCCCCCATAAGCCCCTTGACCCCCCATGGCCCCCCCACGGACCCCCCATACCCCCCTGAAGCCCCAGAGCCCCCATGGACCCCCAGTGACCCCCAACTCCTCCATGACCTCCCTTGACCCTACTGGCCCCTCCTGACCCCCATAGTCCCCATAGCCCCCGTGACACCCTTTACCCCCTATAGCCCCCTATACCCCCTATAGTCCCCATACCTACCCCTCATAGCCCTTATAGCCCCTATACCCCCTATAACTACCCCTTATAGCCCTCATAGCCCCTATACCCTTATAGCCCCCTCTACCCCCCATAGCCCCTATAGCCTGTATAACCACTATAGCCCCAATACTCCCTATATCCCTCAATGCCCCCCTTATACCCACTTCACCTCCTATAGCCCCTATACTCTTATAACCCCTTATAGCCCCTATAGCCCCATTCCTCCTTATAACACCTATAGCTGCCAGAGCCCCTATAACCCCCTATACCCCTTATAGCACATGTACATCCTATAGCCCTATAACCCCCT
>NW_027664270.1:0-55000 GCF_963264785.1 Psittacula echo
CCCTAACCCTAACCCTAACCCCTAACCCCTAACTCCTAAAACCCTAAAACCCTAAAACCCTAACCCCATAAAACCCTAACCCCCTAACCCCATAAAACCCTAACCCCAGAAAACCCTAACCCTAACCCCCTAACCCCCTAACACCCTAACACCCTAACCCCCTAACGCCCTAACCCCCTAAAAGCCTAACCCTAACCCTAAGCCTAACCCAGCAGAGAACCCTAACCAGCAGAGAAGCTGTGGCTGCCCCATCCTTCGCAGTGTTCAAGGCCAGGTTGGATGGGAGTCAGGTTTGCTCTGAAGCAGTGCTTTGTCCAGCTCTGATAATCACAAGGGATATCAGATAAATTCCAACTTGATTGTAAAGTTCACTATTTGTACTTATGACTCGGATGAGTCTGGGCTGCACAAGAGAGGCTCGGCATGGCCTTAGAATTGTAGAATCATAGACTAGTTAGGGTTGAAAAGGACCTTAAGACCATCTAGTTCCAACCCCCCTGCTATGGGCAGGGACAGCTCACACTAAACCATGTCACCCAAGGCTCTATCCAAAATGGCCTTGAACACTGCCAGGGATGGAGCATTCACGACTTCCCTGGGCAACCTCTTCCAGTGCCTCACCACCCTTACAGTCAAGAACTTCTTCCTTATATCCAATCTAAACTTCCTCTGTTTATGTTTGAGCATGTTACCCCTTGTCCTATCTCTACAGTCCCTAGTGAAGAGGCCCTCTCCAGCATATTAATAGGCCTCCTTTAGATACTGGAAGGCTGCTATGAGGTCTCTACGCAGCCTTCTCTTCTCCAGGCTGAACAGCCCCAACTTTCTCCGCCTGTCTTCATATGGGAGGTGCTCCAGTCCCCTGATCATCCTTGTGGCCCTCCTCTGGACTTGCTCCAACAGTTCCATGTCCTTTTGATGTTGAGGACACCAGAACTGCACACAATACCCCAAGCGACTGCACACAGCTGGCTCATGTTCATTTTCTCATCAAAAATCATTTTGTCTGTGTTCTTTATTTCCTAGTATAACACTGCTGACATTTTTCCTTTGGCGTATAAAGTATTCTACGGATGACTGAAAATGGGAAGAGTATTTATAGAGTTGGAAGTTCTCAGCTCTTTCTAGCTTAGTCCAGAGCCACTAAGAGTCCTTTCCCATTTGACCACTGCTTCCACTTGCAGTGCTTTTAAGTTGCCTTCAACCACAGATTGATCTTAATAACAACCAAGCATCCTGTGCTGAGAGCAGGGGAGCAATGATTCAAAGAGCAGATGACGGAGGTCTCATGGGGAGAAGCAAAGGACTGTGCCCAGCAGAGCATGGCCAGCAGCCACCTCCAGTGCCAGACACCAAGAGAGCTGCCTGAACGCACCCTCCCCAGGCCTGGGCTGCACTTTCCCCCCACTCCCTGCCCATGTCTCTGCCGCCTGGAGCTGTCCCTGCCAGGAGCTGCTGCTCTGGGCCCAGCTCTGCTCCCTCTCAGTGCTCCCAGAGCCCATCCCATGGGCTGTGTGCTCAGCTCTGCCCTGCACACCCCTCCCGGCAGCAGGGCTCTGCCCAGGAGCATCTCTGCCTGTGCAGGGTCTCAGGAGAAGCTCACACAAGTCCTGACAAGACTCTCGGTGCCTTCTCCAAAGCAGAGAAGGAAATTCCCAGCTCCCACTGCCCAACCTGCCCACCAAGAGTGGAAAACATCAGAGCTCAGAATCCTTCCTTTGAAGGCAAATGCTGCCTCAGTGTCTTTCAGAAGGACCCTCTGAACTCAGAGTCATGTGGAGCTCTGAGCAGCCCTGACTCACACAGCACCTTCTCCAGTGCACAAGAACGCTTTTCCTTTCCTTTCCTTTCCTTTCCTGCCAGGTGTTGTTCCTTCCCCCCGAGCTTCTCCCCCAGCACTGTGGGGAGCTCCCGGGCAGGCTGAGTGTGGGGGTTGGAATGCATCGAAACTGTCAGAGACCATGGGAAGGAGGAACTACAGCAGGCAATGAGGAGTGACCCGTCCCTGACTGGTACTCGGAAGATGTTGGAACTGGCAAGGAACAAGGACGTCGGAACTGGAAAGAGGATGTTGATAGACCTTTCGCCTCATGTAATTGCAAGGCAAACACAGATGTGCTTGGCAAATACCTCTGGGTCCGTGCCTTTCATCCTCATAGCTGAGTGCTGACCCTGGCAGGAGGCAGAGCTCCTGCCCCTGCACACAGCCCCTAGGCTGCAGCGACCCTGCTCGCAAGGACAGAGATGGGCACCCCTCGCTGCACACCCACAGTCACAGCCTGCAGCCAGCCCCGGGACAAAGGCCTGCATTACACTGGCCATCGCACAGTGCATAGTGAAGCCCTGCTCTGCAGAACATCATCCTCCTCCTTATCTACACAGAGAAACCAAGGGAGTCCCCCTGACAGATCCCATGGACTGTCCGAGGCCGCAGGCTCTGACTGGGAGGTAGAAGTTCTCCTGCCCTGACACCTTCTCAGCACCTCTGACACCAGCAGCTCCTGCACACAGAAGGCTCCTGCTTCGCCCCCAGCACCTCTGCAGGCAGAGCTCAGCTCCAAGCACAGGAACAAGCCCAGCGCCTCCTCCTCACCCAGCCCCTGCTCCTACAGCTGGGATGGCACCAGCACATCTCCTGACAGCTTCTCCTCCCTTTAGAGCACGCACCCACAATGTGTTTCAAGGCAACACTAAAACAGGATTGCAAAGTCAAAGAACATGTACCTGGATGCGCAGGGCAGCCACGGGAAATGCAGCCTCCCGAGGGAGGGGTCTCCTCTGCACTGGTTACTGCAGGGCTCTGGCTCCTTCAATAGCCCACGCTCAGCGTGGGGGCCCCGTCACAATGGGTGTCTCCACAGCCACCGCCAGGGCTTTGTGATGGCTTCAGAGCATGCAACTCTGTCTGAGGACAGGTGAGCAGTCAACAGAGAGTTTATGGGTCAGGTTTAAAGGGAGAACAGCCATGGGAGACATTACTGTGGGCATCTGCTACAGACCACCTGATCAAGAGGACTCTGTGGATGAAGCACTCTACAGACAGATAGGAAGAACCTCACGCTCGCAGGCCCTTGTTCTCATGGGGGACTTCAACCACCCTGACATCTGTTGGAGCAATGGTACGGCCCAGCACAAGCAATCCAGGAGGTTCCTCGATTGTGTGGAAGATAACTTCCTTCTGCAAGTAATAGAGGAGCCGACAAGGAGCGGTGCCATGCCAGACCTCGTGCTCACCAACAGGGAAGGGCTCATTGGAAATGTGACACTCCAGAGCAGCCTTGGTTGCAGCGATCATGAGATGGTCGAATTTGAGATCCTCAGCACAGTGAGAAGAGCGTGCAGCGAGCTCACTGCCCTGGACTTGAAGAGAGCAGACTTTGGCCTCTTCAGGAACCTGCTTAGTAAGGTTCCATGGGATATAGCCCTAGAGGGCAGGGGAGCCCAAGGTTGTTGGTTGCTATTCAAGGATCTCCTACTACAAGCTCAAGAGTATTGCATCGCAACTAGAAGGAAGTGCAGCAGGACGGCCAGGAGACCTGACTGGATGGATAAGGAGCTGCTGAGGAAACTTGGAAGGAAAAAAAAGGCTTATAAAAGGTGGAAGCAAGGACAGGCAGTCTGGGAAGAATACAGCCATGTTGTCTGAGAAGCTATGGACCAGGTTAGGAAAGCTAAGGCCCAGTTAGAATTAAACTTGGCTAGGGGTGTGAAAGACAACAGGAAGAGATTCTATAGTTACATTGCAAATGAAAGATAGGGTAGGGACAACGTAGGCCCCCTCCAGAAACTATCAAGAGAACTGGCTACCCTAGATTTGCAGACGGCTGAGGTTCTTCATGACTTCTTTGCCTCTGTCTTCACTGGCAAAGGCTCTGACCGCACCACCCAAGTCTTGGAATGCTGACACAGGGAATGTGAGAATAAAGACCCTAGGCCCACTGTAGGAGAGGATCTGGTTTGAGACCATCTTAAAAACCTAAACGTACACAAGTCCATGGGACCTGGACATCCATCTGCGGGTCCTGAAGGAGCTGGCAAATGAAGTTGCTAAGACACTGGCCATCATATTTGAAAAATCATGGCACTCAGGTGAAGTTCCTGATGACTGGAGAAAGGGAAATATGACCCCATTTTTCAAGAAGGGGAAAATGGATGAGCCAGGGAATTACAGACCAGTCAGTCTCACCTTTCCTCAGTCCTCAGTCTCCTCTCAGCACCTGAGCTTCACGGACTCAATCCAAATACACCATGGGGCTCATGAAAACCTTTGGGATTTGTCAAGCCTTGCAGATTGCACAGCACATTTTAGGATTCTGAGTGCAGGAAGATTGCAAAGGGCAACGGATAAAAGTTATTTTGAATTTTTTTTCTTACTTTTCAGTTTAGAAATTTCTGTGACTTCTGGAATGCCTGGCACAGGGATCACTAGAACCTGCCATCAGACCCTCCTGCCTTCCGCAGTGCTCAGTGGGCTTGCGTGGGCCTTGACTGTCCCCTTGTGCTGAGCTCCCAGTGACAGATTTACAGGAGGGTGAAAATTTCTGAAACCGTTCTAGCAGTGATTATATTTGAAAAGTTTGTAGTTTGCAAAGAAAGCCTTTGTACATATATTAAAATTTTGTAACTTTGCTGTTCTGAATTTTAGGTACTGTTCCAGTAGGTGATTGTGTTTAGAAATCATAAATCAATAGAGAAGCTTCATACGCTGAATACTGCAGTTGTGTTGGTTTGTATCTTAGGTACTTTATAACTAAACGCTACAATGGTGACTTTAGGAATAGAGACAAATATAATCTAACCCTAAACCTAATCCTAACCCTAACCCTAACCCTAATGGTGACTTTAGGAATAGAGACAAATATAACCTAACCCTAACCCTAACCCTAACCCTAACCATAACCTTAAACCTAACCCCTAACCCTAACCCCTAACCCTAACCCTAACCCTAACCCTAACCCTAACCCCTAACCACTAACCCCTAAAACCCTAAAACCCTAAAACCCTAAAACTCTAAAACCCTAAACCCATAAAACCCTAACCCCATAAAACCCTAACCCCCTAACCCCATAAAACCCTAACCACATAAAACCCTAACCCTAACCACCTAACCCGCTAACCTGCTAACACCCTAACACCCTAACACCCTAACCCCCTAACGCCCGAACCCCCTAAAACCCTAACCCTAACCCTAACCCTAACTCTAACCCCTAACCCTAACCCTAACCCTAATGGTGACTTTAGGAATAGAGACAAATATAACCTAATCCTAACCCTAACCCTAACCCTAACCCCTAACCCTAACCCCTAACCCTAACCCTAACCCTAACCCTAACCCCTAACCCCTAACTCCTAAAACCCTAAAACCCTAAAACCCTAACCCCATAAAACCCTAACACCCTAACCCCATAAAACCCTAACCCCAGAAAACCCTAACCCTAACCCCCTAACCCCCTAACACCCTAACACCCTAACCCCCTAACGCCCTAACCCCCTAAAAGCCTAACCCTAACCCTAAGCCTAACCCAGCAGAGAACCCTAACCAGCAGAGAAGCTGTGGCTGCCCCATCCTTCGCAGTGTTCAAGGCCAGGTTGGATGGGAGTCAGGTTTGCTCTGAAGCAGTGCTTTGTCCAGCTCTGATAATCACAAGGGATATCAGATAAATTCCAACTTGATTGTAAAGTTCACTATTTGTACTTATGACTCGGATGAGTCTGGGCTGCACAAGAGAGGCTCGGCATGGCCTTAGAATTGTAGAATCATAGACTAGTTAGGGTTGAAAAGGACCTTAAGACCATCTAGTTCCAACCCCCCTGCTATGGGCAGGGACAGCTCACACTAAACCATGTCACCCAAGGCTCTATCCAAAATGGCCTTGAACACTGCCAGGGATGGAGCATTCACGACTTCCCTGGGCAACCTCTTCCAGTGCCTCACCACCCTTACAGTCAAGAACTTCTTCCTTATATCCAATCTAAACTTCCTCTGTTTATGTTTGAGCATGTTACCCCTTGTCCTATCTCTACAGTCCCTAGTGAAGAGGCCCTCTCCAGCATATTAATAGGCCTCCTTTAGATACTGGAAGGCTGCTATGAGGTCTCTACGCAGCCTTCTCTTCTCCAGGCTGAACAGCCCCAACTTTCTCGGCCTGTCTTCATATGGGAGGTGCTCCAGTCCCCTGATCATCCTTGTGGCCCTCCTCTGGACTTGCTCCAACAGTTCCATGTCCTTTTGATGTTGAGGACACCAGAACTGCACACAATACCCCAAGCGACTGCACACAGCTGGCTCATGTTCATTTTCTCATCAAAAATCATTTTGTCTGTGTTCTTTATTTCCTAGTATAACACTGCTGACATTTTTCCTTTGGCGTATAAAGTATTCTACGGATGACTGAAAATGGGAAGAGTATTGATAGAGTTGGAAGTTCTCAGCTCTTTCTAGCTTAGTCCAGAGCCACTAAGAGTCCTTTCCCATTTGACCACTGCTTCCACTTGCAGTGCTTTTAAGTTGCCTTCAACCACAGATTGATCTTAATAACAACCAAGCATCCTGTGCTGAGAGCAGGGGAGCAATGATTCAAAGAGCAGATGACGGAGGTCTCATGGGGAGAAGCAAAAGACTGTGCCCAGCAGAGCATGGCCAGCAGCCACCTCCAGTGCCAGACACCAAGAGAGCTGCCTGAACGCACCCTCCCCAGGCCTGGGCTGCACTTTCCCCCCACTCCCTGCCCATGTCTCTGCCGCCTGGAGCTGTCCCTGCCAGGAGCTGCTGCTCTGGGCCCAGCTCTGCTCCCTCTCAGTGCTCCCAGAGCCCATCCCATGGGCTGTGTGCTCAGCTCTGCCCTGCACACCCCTCCCGGCAGCAGGGCTCTGCCCAGGAGCATCTCTGCCCGTGCAGGGTCTCAGGAGAAGCTCACACAAGTCCTGACAAGACTCTCGGTGCCTTCTCCAAAGCAGAGAAGTAAATTCCCAGCTCCCACTGCCCAACCTACCCACCAAGAGTGGAAAACATCAGAGCTCAGAATCCTTCCTTTGAAGGCAAATGCTGCCTCAGTGTCTTTCAGAAGGAACCTCTGAACTCAGAGTCATGTGGAGCTCTGAGCAGCCCTGACTCACACAGCACCTTCTCCAGTGCACAAGAACGCTTTTCCTTTCCTTTCCTTTCCTTTCCTTTCCTTTCCTTTCCTTTCCTTTCCTTTCCTTTCCTTTCCTTTCCTTTCCTTTCCTTTCCTTTCCTTTCCTTTCCTTTCCTTTCCTTTCCTTTCCTTTCCTTTCCTTTCCTTTCCTTTCCTTTCCTTTCCTTTCCTTTCCTTTCCTTTCCTTTCCTTTCCTTTCCTTTCCTTTCCTTTTCCTTTTCCTTTCCTTTTCCTTTTCCTTTCCTTTCCTTTCCTTTCCTTTCCTTTCCTTTCCTTTCCTTTCCTTTCCTTTCCTTTCCTTTCCTTTCCTGCCAGGTGTTGTTCCTTCCCCCCGAGCTTCTCCCCCAGCACTGTGGGGAGCTCCCGGGCAGGCTGAGTGTGGGGGTTGGAATGCATCGAAACTGTCAGAGACCATGGGAAGGAGGAACTACAGCAGGCAATGAGGAGTGACCCGTCCCTGACTGGTACTCGGAAGATGTTGGAACTGGCAAGGAACAAGGACGTCGGAACTGGAAAGAGGATGTTGATAGACCTTTCGCCTCATGTAATTGCAAGGCAAACACAGATGTGCTTGGCAAATACCTCTGGGTCCGTGCCTTTCATCCTCATAGCTGAGTGCTGACCCTGGCAGCAGGCAGAGCTCCTGCCCCTGCACACAGCCCCTAGGCTGCAGCGACCCTGCTCGCAAGGACAGAGATGGGCACCCCTCGCTGCACACCCACAGTCACAGCCTGCAGCCAGCCCCGGGACAAAGGCCTGCCTTACACTGGCCATCGCACAGTGCAGAGTGAAGCCCTGCTCTGCAGAACATCATCCTCCTCCTTATCTACACAGAGAAACCAAGGGAGTCCCCCTGACAGATCCCATGGACTGTCCGAGGCAGCAGGCTCTGACTGGGAGGTAGAAGTTCTCCTGCCCTGACACCTTCTCAGCACCTCTGACACCAGCAGCTCCTGCACACAGAAGGCTCCTGCTTCGCCCCCAGCACCTCTGCAGGCAGAGCTCAGCTCCAAGCACAGGAACAAGCCCAGCGCCTCCTCCTCACCCAGCCCCTGCTCCTACAGCTGGGATGGCACCAGCACATCTCCTGACAGCTTCTCCTCCCTTTAGAGCACGCACCCACAATGTGTTTCAAGGCAACACTAAAACAGGATTGCAAAGTCAAAGAACATGTACCTGGATGCGCAGGGCAGCCACGGGAAATGCAGCCTCCCGAGGGAGGGGTCTCCTCTGCACTGGTTACTGCAGGGCTCTGGCTCCTTCAATAGCCCACGCTCAGCGTGGGGGCCCCGTCACAATGGGTGTCTCCACAGCGACCGCCAGGGCTTTGTGATGGCTTCAGAGCATGCAACTCTGTCTGAGGACAGGTGAGCAGTCAACAGAGAGTTTATGGGTCAGGTTTAAAGGGAGAACAGCCATGGGAGACATTACTGTGGGCATCTGCTACAGACCACCTGATCAAGAGGACTCTGTGGATGAAGCACTCTACAGACAGATAGGAAGAGCCTCACGCTCGCAGGCCCTTGTTCTCATGGGGGACTTCAACCACCCTGACATCTGTTGGAGCAATGGTACGGCCCAGCACAAGCAATCCAGGAGGTTCCTCGATTGTGTGGAAGATAACTTCCTTCTGCAAGTAATAGAGGAGCCGACAAGGAGGGGTGCCATGCCAGACCTCATGCTCACCAACAGGGAAGGGCTCATTGGAAATGTTACACTCCAGAGCAGCCTTGGTTGCAGCGATCATGAGATGGTCGAATTTGAGATCCTCAGCACAGTGAGAAGAGCGTGCAGCGAGCTCACTGCCCTGGACTTCAAGAGAGCAGACTTTGGCCTCTTCAGGAACCTGCTTAGTAAGGTTCCATGGGATATAGCCCTAGAGGGCAGGGGAGCCCAAGGTTGTTGGTTGCTATTCAAGGATCTCCTACTACAAGCTCAAGAGTATTGCATCGCAACTAGAAGGAAGTGCAGCAGGACGGCCAGGAGACCTGACTGGATGGATAAGGAGCTGCTGAGGAAACTTGGAAGGAAGAAAAAGGCTTATAAAAGGTGGAAGCAAGGACAGGCAGTCTGGGAAGAATACAGGCATGTTGTCTGAGAAGCTATGGACCAGGTTAGGAAAGCTAAGGCCCAGTTAGAATTAAACTTGGCTAGGGGTGTGAAAGACAACAGGAAGGGATTCTATAGTTACATTGCAAATGAAAGATAGGCTAGGGACAACGTAGACCCCCTCCAGAAACTATCAAGAGAACTGGCTACCCTAGATTTGCAGACGGCTGAGGTTCTTAATGACTTCTTTGCCTCTGTCTTCACTGGCAAAGGCTCTGACCGCACCACCCAAGTCTTGGAATGCTGACACAGGGAATGTGAGAATAAAGACCCTAGGCCCACTGTAGGAGAGGATCTGGTTTGAGACCATCTTAAAAACCTAAACGTACACAAGTCCATGGGACCTGGACATCCATCTGCGGGTCCTGAAGGAGCTGGCAAATGAAGTTGCTAAGACACTGGCCATCATATTTGAAAAATCATGGCACTCAGGTGAAGTTCCTGATGACTGGAGAAAGGGAAATATGACCCCATTTTTCAAGAAGGGGAAAATGGATGAGCCAGGGAATTACAGACCAGTCAGTCTCACCTTTCCTCAGTCCTCAGTCTCCTCTCAGCACCTGAGCTTCACGGACTCAATCCAAATACACCATGGGGCTCATGAAAACCTTTGGGATTTGTCAAGCCTTGCAGATTGCACAGCACATTTTAGGATTCTGAGTGCAGGAAGATTGCAAAGGGCAACGGATAAAAGTTATTTTGAATTTTTTTTCTTACTTTTCAGTTTAGAAATTTCTGTGACTTCTGGAATGCCTGGCACAGGGATCACTAGAACCTGCCATCAGCCCTCCTGCCTTCCGCAGTGCCCAGTGGGCTTGCGTGGGCCTTGACTGTCCCCTTGTGCTGAGCTCCCAGTGACAGATTTCCAGGAGGGTGAAAATTTCTGAAAACGTTCTAGCAGTGATTATATTTGAAAAGTTTGTAGTTTGCAAAGAAAGCCTTTGTACATATGTTAAAATTTGGTCACTTTGCTGTTCTGTATTTTAGGTACTGTTCCAGTAGGTGATTGTGTTTAGAAATCATAAATCAATAGAGAAGCTTCATACGCTGAATAATGCAGTTGTGTTGGTTTGTATCTTAGGTACTTTATAACTAAACGCTACAATGGTGACTTTAGGAATAGAGACAAATATAACCTAACCCTAACCCTAACCCTAACCCTAACCCTAACCCTAACCTTAACCCTAACCCTAATGGTGACTTTAGGAATAGAGACAAATATAACCTAACCCTAACCCTAACCCTAACCCTAACCCCTAACCCTAACCCCTAACCCTAACCCCTAATCCTAACCCTAACCCCTAATCCTAACCCTAAAACCCTAACCCTAACCCCTAATCCCTAAAACCCTAAAACCCTAAAACCCTAAAACTCTAAAACCCTAACCCCATAAAACCCTAACCCCATAAAACCCTAACCCCCTAACCCCATAAAACCCTAACCCCATAAAACCCTAACACTAACCCCCTAACCCCCTAACACCCTAACACCCTAACCCCCTAACGCCCTAACCCCCTAAAAGCCTAACCCTAACCCTAAGCCTAACCCAGCAGAGAACCCTAACCAGCAGAGAAGCTGTGGCTGCCCCATCCTTCGCAGTGTTCAAGGCCAGGTTGGATGGGAGTCAGGTTTGCTCTGAAGCAGTGCTTTGTCCAGCTCTGATAATCACAAGGGATAGCAGATAAATTCCAACTTGATTGTAAAGTTCACTATTTGTACTTCTGACTCGGATGAGTCTGGGCTGCACAAGAGAGGCTCGGCATGGCCTTAGAATTGTAGAATCATAGACTAGTTAGGGTTGAAAAGGACCTTAAGACCATCTAGTTCCAACCCCCCTGCTATGGGCAGGGACAGCTCACACTAAACCATGTCACCCAAGGCTCTATCCAAAATGGCCTTGAACACTGCCAGGGATGGAGCATTCACGACTTCCCTGGGCAACCTCTTCCAGTGCCTCACCACCCTTACAGTCAAGAACTTCTTCCTTATATCCAATCTAAACTTCCTCTGTTTATGTTTGAGCATGTTACCCCTTGTCCTATCTCTACAGTCCCTAGTGAAGAGGCCCTCTCCAGCATATTAATAGGCCTCCTTTAGATACTGGAAGGCTGCTATGAGGTCTCCACGCAGCCTTCTCTTCTCCAGGCTGAACAGCCCCAACTTTCTCCGCCTGTCTTCATATGGGAGGTGCTCCAGTCCCCTGATCATCCTTGTGGCCCTCCTCTGGACTTGCTCCAACAGTTCCATGTCCTTTTGATGTTGAGGACACCAGAACTGCACACAATACCCCAAGCGACTGCACACAGCTGGCTCATGTTCATTTTCTCATCAAAAATCATTTTGTCTGTGTTCTTTATTTCCTAGTATAACACTGCTGACATTTTTCCTTTGGCGTATAAAGTATTCTACGGATGACTGAAAATGGGAAGAGTATTTATAGAGTTGGAAGTTCTCAGCTCTTTCTAGCTTAGTCAGAGCCACTAAGAGTCCTTTCCCATTTGACCACTGCTTCCACTTGCAGTGCTTTTAAGTTGCCTTCAACCACAGATTGATCTTAATAACAACCAAGCATCCTGTGCTGAGAGCAGGGGAGCAATGATTCAAAGAGCAGATGACGGAGGTCTCATGGGGAGAAGCAAAGGACTGTGCCCAGCAGAGCATGGCCAGCAGCCACCTCCAGTGCCAGACACCAAGAGAGCTGCCTGAACGCACCCTCCCCAGGCCTGGGCTGCACTTTCCCCCCACTCCCTGCCCATGTCTCTGCCGCCTGGAGCTGTCCCTGCCAGGAGCTGCTGCTCTGGGCCCAGCTCTGCTCCCTCTCAGTGCTCCCAGAGCCCATCCCATGGGCTGTGTGCTCAGCTCTGCCCTGCACACCCCTCCCGGCAGCAGGGCTCTGCCCAGGAGCATCTCTGCCCGTGCAGGGTCTCAGGAGAAGCTCACACAAGTCCTGACAAGACTCTCGGTGCCTTCTCCAAAGCAGAGAAGTAAATTCCCAGCTCCCACTGCCCAACCTACCCACCAAGAGTGGAAAACATCAGAGCTCAGAATCCTTCCTTTGAAGGCAAATGCTGCCTCAGTGTCTTTCAGAAGGACCCTCTGAACTCAGAGTGATGTGGAGCTCTGAGCAGCCCTGACTCACACAGCACCTTCTCCAGTGCACAAGAACGCTTTTCCTTTCCTTTCCTTTCCTGCCAGGTGTTGTTCCTTCCCCCCGAGCTTCTCCCCCAGCACTGTGGGGAGCTCCCGGGCAGGCTGAGTGTGGGGGTTGGAATGCATCGAAACTGTCAGAGACCATGGGAAGGAGGAACTACAGCAGGCAATGAGGAGTGACCCGTCCCTGACTGGTACTCGGAAGATGTTGGAACTGGCAAGGAACAAGGACGTCGGAACTGGAAAGAGGATGTTGATAGACCTTTCGCCTCATGTAATTGCAAGGCAAACACAGATGTGCTTGGCAAATACCTCTGGGTCCGTGCCTTTCATCCTCATAGCTGAGTGCTGACCCTGGCAGGAGGCAGAGCTCCTGCCCCTGCACACAGCCCCTAGGCTGCAGCGACCCTGCTCGCAAGGACAGAGATGGGCACCCCTCGCTGCACACCCACAGTCACAGCCTGCAGCCAGCCCCGGGACAAAGGCCTGCCTTACACTGGCCATCGCACAGTGCAGAGTGAAGCCCTGCTCTGCAGAACATCATCCTCCTCCTTATCTACACAGAGAAACCAAGGGAGTCCCCCTGACAGATCCCATGGACTGTCCGAGGCAGCAGGCTCTGACTGGGAGGTAGAAGTTCTCCTGCCCTGACACCTTCTCAGCACCTCTGACACCAGCAGCTCCTGCACACAGAAGGCTCCTGCTTCGCCCCCAGCACCTCTGCAGGCAGAGCTCAGCTCCAAGCACAGGAACAAGCCCAGCGCCTCCTCCTCACCCAGCCCCTGCTCCTACAGCTGGGATGGCACCAGCACATCTCCTGACAGCTTCTCCTCCCTTTAGAGCACGCACCCACAATGTGTTTCAAGGCAACACTAAAACAGGATTGCAAAGTCAAAGAACATGTACCTGGATGCGCAGGGCAGCCACGGGAAATGCAGCCTCCCGAGGGAGGGGTCTCCTCTGCACTGGTTACTGCAGGGCTCTGGCTCCTTCAATAGCCCACGCTCAGCGTGGGGGCCCCGTCACAATGGGTGTCTCCACAGCGACCGCCAGGGCTTTGTGATGGCTTCAGAGCATGCAACTCTGTCTGAGGACAGGTGAGCAGTCAACAGAGAGTTTATGGGTCAGGTTTAAAGGGAGAACAGCCATGGGAGACATTACTGTGGGCATCTGCTACAGACCACCTGATCAAGAGGACTCTGTGGATGAAGCACTCTACAGACAGATAGGAAGAGCCTCACGCTCGCAGGCCCTTGTTCTCATGGGGGACTTCAACCACCCTGACATCTGTTGGAGCAATGGTACGGCCCAGCACAAGCAATCCAGGAGGTTCCTCGATTGTGTGGAAGATAACTTCCTTCTGCAAGTAATAGAGGAGCCGACAAGGAGGGGTGCCATGCCAGACCTCATGCTCACCAACAGGGAAGGGCTCATTGGAAATGTGACACTCCAGAGCAGCCTTGGTTGCAGCCATCATGAGATGGTCGAATTTGAGATCCTCAGCACAGTGAGAAGAGCGTGCAGCGAGCTCACTGCCCTGGACTTGAAGAGAGCAGACTTTGGCCTCTTCAGGAACCTGCTTAGTAAGGTTCCATGGGATATAGCCCTAGAGGGCAGGGGAGCCCAAGGTTGTTGGTTGCTATTCAAGGATCTCCTACTACAAGCTCAAGAGTATTGCATCGCAACTAGAAGGAAGTGCAGCAGGACGGCCAGGAGACCTGACTGGATGGATAAGGAGCTGCTGAGGAAACTTGGAAGGAAGAAAAAGGCTTATAAAAGGTGGAAGCAAGGACAGGCAGTCTGGGAAGAATACAGGCATGTTGTCTGAGAAGCTATGGACCAGGTTAGGAAAGCTAAGGCCCAGTTAGAATTAAACTTGGCTAGGGGTGTGAAAGATAACAGGAAGGGATTCTATAGTTACATTGCAAATGAAAGATAGGCTAGGGACAACGTAGACCCCCTCCAGAAACTATCAAGAGAACTGGCTACCCTAGATTTGCAGACGGCTGAGGTTCTTAATGACTTCTTTGCCTCTGTCTTCACTGGCAAAGGCTCTGACCGCACCACCCAAGTCTTGGAATGCTGACACAGGGAATGTGAGAATAAAGACCCTAGGCCCACTGTAGGAGAGGATCTGGTTTGAGACCATCTTAAAAACCTAAACGTACACAAGTCCATGGGACCTGGACATCCATCTGCGGGTCCTGAAGGAGCTGGCAAATGAAGTTGCTAAGACACTGGCCATCATATTTGAAAAATCATGGCACTCAGGTGAAGTTCCTGATGACTGGAGAAAGGGAAATATGACCCCATTTTTCAAGAAGGGGAAAATGGATGAGCCAGGGAATTACAGACCAGTCAGTCTCACCTTTCCTCAGTCCTCAGTCTCCTCTCAGCACCTGAGCTTCACGGACTCAATCCAAATACACCATGGGGCTCATGAAAACCTTTGGGATTTGTCAAGCCTTGCAGATTGCACAGCACATTTTAGGATTCTGAGTGCAGGAAGATTGCAAAGGGCAACGGATAAAAGTTATTTTGAATTTTTTTTTCTTACTTTTCAGTTTAGAAATTTCTGTGACTTCTGGAATGCCTGGCACAGGGATCACTAGAACCTGCCGTCAGCCCTCCTGCCTTCCGCAGTGCCCAGTGGGCTTGCGTGGGCCTTGACTGTCCCCTTGTGCTGAGCTCCCAGTGACAGATTTCCAGGAGGGTGAAAATTTCTGAAACCGTTCTAGCAGTGATTATATTTGAAAAGTTTGTAGTTTGCAAAGAAAGCCTTTGTACATATGTTAAAATTTGGTCACTTTGCTGTTCTGTATTTTAGGTACTGTTCCAGTAGGTGATTGTGTTTAGAAATCATAAATCAATAGAGAAGCTTCATACGCTGAATACTGCAGTTGTGTTGGTTTGTATCTTAGGTACTTTATAACTAAACGCTACAATGGTGACTTTAGGAATAGAGACAAATATAACCTAACCCTAACCCTAACCCTAACCCTAACCCTAACCCTAACCTTAACCCTAACCCTAATGGTGACTTTAGGAATAGAGACAAATATAACCTAACCCTAACCCTAACCCTAACCCTAACCCCTAACCCTAACCCCTAACCCTAACCCCTAATCCTAACCCTAACCCTAACCCTAAAACCCTAACCCTAACCCCTAATCCCTAAAACCCTAAAACCCTAAAACCCTAAAACTCTAAAACCCTAACCCCATAAAACCCTAACCCCATAAAACCCTAACCCCCTAACCCCATAAAACCCTAACCCCATAAAACCCTAACACTAACCCCCTAACCCCCTAACCCCCTAACACCCTAACACCCTAACACCCTAACCCCCTAACCCCCTAAAACCCTAACCCTAACCCTAAGCCTAACCCAGCAGAGAACCCTAACCAGCAGAGAAGCTGTGGCTGCCCCATCCTTCGCAGTGTTCAAGGCCAGGTTGGATGGGAGTCAGGTTTGCTCTGAAGCAGTGCTTTGTCCAGCTCTGATAATCACAAGGGATATCAGATAAATTCCAACTTGATTGTAAAGTTCACTATTTGTACTTATGACTCGGATGAGTCTGGGCTGCACAAGAGAGGCTCGGCATGGCCTTAGAATTGTAGAATCATAGACTAGTTAGGGTTGAAAAGGACCTTAAGACCATCTAGTTCCAACCCCCCTGCTATGGGCAGGGACAGCTCACACTAAACCATGTCACCCAAGGCTCTATCCAAAATGGCCTTGAACACTGCCAGGGATGGAGCATTCACGACTTCCCTGGGCAACCTCTTCCAGTGCCTCACCACCCTTACAGTCAAGAACTTCTTCCTTATATCCAATCTAAACTTCCTCTGTTTATGTTTGAGCATGTTACCCCTTGTCCTATCTCTACAGTCCCTAGTGAAGAGGCCCTCTCCAGCATATTAATAGGCCTCCTTTAGATACTGGAAGGCTGCTATGAGGTCTCTACGCAGCCTTCTCTTCTCCAGGCTGAACAGCCCCAACTTTCTCAGCCTGTCTTCATATGGGAGGTGCTCCAGTCCCCTGATCATCCTTGTGGCCCTCCTCTGGACTTGCTCCAACAGTTCCAGGTCCTTTTGATGTTGAGGACACCAGAACTGCACACAATACCCCAAGCGACTGCACACAGCTGGCTCATGTTCATTTTCTCATCAAAAATCATTTTGTCTGTGTTCTTTATTTCCTAGTATAACACTGCTGACATTTTTCCTTTGGCGTATAAAGTATTCTACGGATGACTGAAAATGGGAAGAGTATTGATACAGTTGGAAGTTCTCAGCTCTTTCTAGCTTAGTCCAGAGCCACTAAGAGTCCTTTCCCATTTGACCACTGCTTCCACTTGCAGTGCTTTTAAGTTGCCTTCAACCACAGATTGATCTTAATAACAACCAAGCATCCTGTGCTGAGAGCAGGGGAGCAATGATTCAAAGAGCAGATCACGGAGGTCTCATGGGGAGAAGCAAAAGACTGTGCCCAGCAGAGCATGGCCAGCAGCCACCTCCAGTGCCAGACACCAAGAGAGCTGCCTGAACGCACCCTCCCCAGGCCTGGGCTGCACTTTCCCCCCACTCCCTGCCCATGTCTCTGCCGCCTGGAGCTGTCCCTGCCAGGAGCTGCTGCTCTGGGCCCAGCTCTGCTCCCTCTCAGTGCTCCCAGAGCCCATCCCATGGGCTGTGTGCTCAGCTCTGCCCTGCACACCCCTCCCGGCAGCAGGGCTCTGCCCAGGAGCATCTCTGCCCGTGCAGGGTCTCAGGAGAAGCTCACACAAGTCCTGACAAGACTCTCGGTGCCTTCTCCAAAGCAGAGAAGTAAATTCCCAGCTCCCACTGCCCAACCTGCCCACCAAGAGTGGAAAACATCAGAGCTCAGAATCCTTCCTTTGAAGGCACATGCTGCCTCAGTGTCTTTCAGAAGGACCCTCTGAACTCAGAGTCATGTGGAGCTCTGAGCAGCCCTGACTCACACAGCACCTTCTCCAGTGCACAAGAACGCTTTTCCTTTCCTTTCCTTTCCTGCCAGGTGTTGTTCCTTCCCCCCGAGCTTCTCCCCCAGCACTGTGGGGAGCTCCCGGGCAGGCTGAGTGTGGGGGTTGGAATGCATCGAAACTGTCAGAGACCATGGGAAGGAGGAACTACAGCAGGCAATGAGGAGTGACCCGTCCCTGACTGGTACTCGGAAGATGTTGGAACTGGCAAGGAACAAGGACGTCAGAACTGGAAAGAGGATGTTGATAGACCTTTCGCCTCATGTAATTGCAAGGCAAACACAGATGTGCTTGGCAAATACCTCTGGGTCCGTGCCTTTCATCCTCATAGCTGAGTGCTGACCCTGGCAGGAGGCAGAGCTCCTGCCCCTGCACACAGCCCCTAGGCTGCAGCGACCCTGCTCGCAAGGACAGAGATGGGCACCCCTCGCTGCACACCCACAGTCACAGCCTGCAGCCAGCCCCGGGACAAAGGCCTGCCTTACACTGGCCATCGCACAGTGCAGAGTGAAGCCCTGCTCTGCAGAACATCATCCTCCTCCTTATCTACACAGAGAAACCAAGGGAGTCCCCCTGACAGATCCCATGGACTGTCCGAGGCAGCAGGCTCTGACTGGGAGGTAGAAGTTCTCCTGCCCTGACACCTTCTCAGCACCTCTGACACCAGCAGCTCCTGCACACAGAAGGCTCCTGCTTCGCCCCCAGCACCTCTGCAGGCAGAGCTCAGCTCCAAGCACAGGAACAAGCCCAGCGCCTCCTCCTCACCCAGCCCCTGCTCCTACAGCTGGGATGGCACCAGCACATCTCCTGACAGCTTCTCCTCCCTTTAGAGCACGCACCCACAATGTGTTTCAAGGCAACACTAAAACAGGATTGCAAAGTCAAAGAACATGTACCTGGATGCGCAGGGCAGCCACGGGAAATGCAGCCTCCCGAGGGAGGGGTCTCCTCTGCACTGGTTACTGCAGGGCTCTGGCTCCTTCAATAGCCCACGCTCAGCGTGGGGGCCCCGTCACAATGGGTGTCTCCACAGCCACCGCCAGGGCTTTGTGATGGCTTCAGAGCATGCAACTCTGTCTGAGGACAGGTGAGCAGTCAACAGAGAGTTTATGGGTCAGGTTTAAAGGGAGAACAGCCATGGGAGACATTACTGTGGGCATCTGCTACAGACCACCTGATCAAGAGGACTCTGTGGATGAAGCACTCTACAGACAGATAGGAAGAACCTCACGCTCGCAGGCCCTTGTTCTCATGGGGGACTTCAACCACCCTGACATCTGTTGGAGCAATGGTACGGCCCAGCACAAGCAATCCAGGAGGTTCCTCGATTGTGTGGAAGATAACTTCCTTCTGCAAGTAATAGAGGAGCCGACAAGGAGGGGTGCCATGCCAGACCTCATGCTCACCAACAGGGAAGGGCTCATTGGAAATGTTACACTCCAGAGCAGCCTTGGTTGCAGCGATCATGAGATGGTCGAATTTGAGATCCTCAGCACAGTGAGAAGAGCGTGCAGCGAGCTCACTGCCCTGGACTTGAAGAGAGCAGACTTTGGCCTCTTCAGGAACCTGCTTAGTAAGGTTCCATGGGATATAGCCCTAGAGGGCAGGGGAGCCCAAGGTTGTTGGTTGCTATTCAAGGATCTCCTACTACAAGCTCAAGAGTATTGCATCGCAACTAGAAGGAAGTGCAGCAGGACGGCCAGGAGACCTGACTGGATGGATAAGGAGCTGCTGAGGAAACTTGGAAGGAAAAAAAAGGCTTATAAAAGGTGGAAGCAAGGACAGGCAGTCTGGGAAGAATACAGGCATGTTGTCTGAGAAGCTATGGACCAGGTTAGGAAAGCTAAGGCCCAGTTAGAATTAAACTTGGCTAGGGGTGTGAAAGATAACAGGAAGGGATTCTATAGTTACATTGCAAATGAAAGATAGGGTAGGGACAACGTAGGCCCCCTCCAGAAACTATCAAGAGAACTGGCTACCCTAGATTTGCAGACGGCTGAGGTTCTTCATGACTTCTTTGCCTCTGTCTTCACTGGCAAAGGCTCTGACCGCACCACCCAAGTCTTGGAATGCTGACACAGGGAATGTGAGAATAAAGACCCTAGGCCCACTGTAGGAGAGGATCTGGTTTGAGACCATCTTAAAAACCTAAACGTACACAAGTCCATGGGACCTGGACATCCATCTGCGGGTCCTGAAGGAGCTGGCAAATGAAGTTGCTAAGACACTGGCCATCATATTTGAAAAATCATGGCACTCAGGTGAAGTTCCTGATGACTGGAGAAAGGGAAATATGACCCCATTTTTCAAGAAGGGGAAAATGGATGAGCCAGGGAATTACAGACCAGTCAGTCTCACCTTTCCTCAGTCCTCAGTCTCCTCTCAGCACCTGAGCTTCACGGACTCAATCCAAATACACCATGGGGCTCATGAAAACCTTTGGGATTTGTCAAGCCTTGCAGATTGCACAGCACATTTTAGGATTCTGAGTGCAGGAAGATTGCAAAGGGCAACGGATAAAAGTTATTTTGAATTTTTTTTTCTTACTTTTCAGTTTAGAAATTTCTGTGACTTCTGGAATGCCTGGCACAGGGATCACTAGAACCTGCCATCAGCCCTCCTGCCTTCCGCAGTGCCCAGTGGGCTTGCGTGGGCCTTGACTGTCCCCTTGTGCTGAGCTCCCAGTGACAGATTTACAGGAGGGTGAAAATTTCTGAAACCGTTCTAGCAGTGATTATTTTTGAAAAGTTTGCAGTTTGCAAAGAAAGCCTTTGTACATATGTTAAAATTTTGTAACTTTGCTGTTCTGTATTTTAGGTACTGTTCCAGTAGGTGATTGTGTTTAGAAATCATAAATCAATAGAGAAGCTTCATACGCTGAATACTGCAGTTGTGTTGGTTTGTATCTTAGGTACTTTATAACTAAACGCTACAATGGTGACTTTAGGAATAGAGACAAATATAACCTAACCCTAACCCTAACCCTAACCCTAACCCTAACCCTAAGGGTGACTTTAGGAATAGAGACAAATATAACCTAACCCTAACCCTAAACCTAACCCTAACCCTAACCCCTAACCCTAACCCCTAACCCTAACCCCTAACCCTAACCCTAACCCTAACCCCTAACCCCTAACCCCTAAAACCCTAAAACCCTAAAACTCTAAAACCCTAACCCCATAAAACCCTAACCCCATAAAACCCTAACCCCATAAAACCCTAACCCTAACCCCCTAACCCCCTAACACCCTAACACCCTAACGCCCTAACCCCCTAACGCCCTAACCCCCTAAAACCCTAACCCTAACCCTAAGCCTAACCCAGCAGAGAACCCTAACCAGCAGAGAAGCTGTGGCTGCCCCATCCTTCGCAGTGTTCAAGGCCAGGTTGGATGGGAGTCAGGTTTGCTCTGAAGCAGTGCTTTGTCCAGCTCTGATAATCACAAGGGATATCAGATAAATTCCAACTTGATTGTAAAGTTCACTATTTGTACTTATGACTCGGATGAGTCTGGGCTGCACAAGAGAGGCTCGGCATGGCCTTAGAATTGTAGAATCATAGACTAGTTAGGGTTGAAAAGGACCTTAAGACCATCTAGTTCCAACCCCCCTGCTATGGGCAGGGACAGCTCACACTAAACCATGTCACCCAAGGCTCTATCCAAAATGGCCTTGAACACTGCCAGGGATGGAGCATTCACGACTTCCCTGGGCAACCTCTTCCAGTGCCTCACCACCCTTACAGTCAAGAACTTCTTCCTTATATCCAATCTAAACTTCCTCTGTTTATGTTTGAGCATGTTACCCCTTGTCCTATCTCTACAGTCCCTAGTGAAGAGGCCCTCTCCAGCATATTAATAGGCCTCCTTTAGATAACTGGAAGGCTGCTATGAGGTCTCTACGCAGCCTTCTCTTCTCCAGGCTGAACAGCCCCAACTTTCTCGGCCTGTCTTCATATGGGAGGTGCTCCAGTCCCCTGATCATCCTTGTGGCCCTCCTCTGGACTTGCTCCAACAGTTCCATGTCCTTTTGATGTTGAGGACACCAGAACTGCACACAATACCCCAAGCGACTGCACACAGCTGGCTCATGTTCATTTTCTCATCAAAAATCATTTTGTCTGTGTTCTTTATTTCCTAGTATAACACTGCTGACATTTTTCCTTTGGCGTATAAAGTATTCTACGGATGACTGAAAATGGGAAGAGTATTTATACAGTTGGAAGTTCTCAGCTCTTTCTAGCTTAGTCCAGAGCCACTAAGAGTCCTTTCCCATTTGACCACTGCTTCCACTTGCAGTGCTTTTAAGTTGCCTTCAACCACAGATTGATCTTAATAACAACCAAGCATCCTGTGCTGAGAGCAGGGGAGCAATGATTCAAAGAGCAGATGACGGAGGTCTCATGGGGAGAAGCAAAGGACTGTGCCCAGCAGAGCATGGCCAGCAGCCACCTCCAGTGCCAGACACCAAGAGAGCTGCCTGAACGCACCCTCCCCAGGCCTGGGCTGCACTTTCCCCCCACTCCCTGCCCATGTCTCTGCCGCCTGGAGCTGTCCCTGCCAGGAGCTGCTGCTCTGGGCCCAGCTCTGCTCCCTCTCAGTGCTCCCAGAGCCCATCCCATGGGCTGTGTGCTCAGCTCTGCCCTGCACACCCCTCCCGGCAGCAGGGCTCTGCCCCGGAGCATCTCTGCCCGTGCAGGGTCTCAGGAGAAGCTCACACAAGTCCTGACAAGACTCTCGGTGCCTTCTCCAAAGCAGAGAAGTAAATTCCCAGCTCCCACTGCCCAACCTGCCCACCAAGAGTGGAAAACATCAGAGCTCAGAATCCTTCCTTTGAAGGCAAATGCTGCCTCAGTGTCTTTCAGAAGGACCCTCTGAACTCAGAGTCATGTGGAGCTCTGAGCAGCCCTGACTCACACAGCACCTTCTCCAGTGCACAAGAACGCTTTTCCTTTCCTTTCCTTTCCTGCCAGGTGTTGTTCCTTCCCCCCGAGCTTCTCCCCCAGCACTGTGGGGAGCTCCCGGGCAGGCTGAGTGTGGGGGTTGGAATGCATCGAAACTGTCAGAGACCATGGGAAGGAGGAACTACAGCAGGCAATGAGGAGTGACCCGTCCCTGACTGGTACTCGGAAGATGTTGGAACTGGCAAGGAACAAGGACGTCAGAACTGGAAAGAGGATGTTGATAGACCTTTCGCCTCATGTAATTGCAAGGCAAACACAGATGTGCTTGGCAAATACCTCTGGGTCCGTGCCTTTCATCCTCATAGCTGAGTGCTGACCCTGGCAGCAGGCAGAGCTCCTGCCCCTGCACACAGCCCCTAGGCTGCAGCGACCCTGCTCGCAAGGACAGAGATGGGCACCCCTCGCTGCACACCCACAGTCACAGCCTGCAGCCAGCCCCGGGACAAAGGCCTGCCTTACACTGGCCATCGCACAGTGCAGAGTGAAGCCCTGCTCTGCGGAACATCATCATCCTCCTTATCTACACAGAGAAACCAAGGGAGTCCCCCTGACAGATCCCATGGACTGTCCGAGGCAGCAGGCTCTGACTGGGAGGTAGAAGTTCTCCTGCCCTGACACCTTCTCAGCATCTCTGACACCAGCAGCTCCTGCACACAGAAGGCTCCTGCTTCGCCCCCAGCACCTCTGCAGGCAGAGCTCAGCTCCAAGCACAGGAACAAGCCCAGCGCCTCCTCCTCACCCATCCCCTGCTCCTACAGCTGGGATGGCACCAGCACATCTCCTGACAGCTTCTCCTCCCTTTAGAGCACGCACCCACAATGTGTTTCAAGGCAACACTAAAACAGGATTGCAAAGTCAAAGAACATGTACCTGGATGCGCAGGGCAGCCACGGGAAATGCAGCCTCCCGAGAGAGGGGTCTCCTCTGCACTGGTTACTGCAGGGCTCTGGCTCCTTCAATAGCCCACGCTCAGCGTGGGGGCCCCGTCACAATGGGTGTCTCCACAGCGACCGCCAGGGCTTTGTGATGGCTTCAGAGCATGCAACTCTGTCTGAGGACAGGTGAGCAGTCAACAGAGAGTTTATGGGTCAGGTTTAAAGGGAGAACAGCCATGGGAGACATTACTGTGGGCATCTGCTACAGACCACCTGATCAAGAGGACTCTGTGGATGAAGCACTCTACAGACAGATAGGAAGAGCCTCACGCTCGCAGGCCCTTGTTCTCATGGGGGACTTCAACCACCCTGACATCTGTTGGAGCAATGGTACGGCCCAGCACAAGCAATCCAGGAGGTTCCTCGATTGTGTGGAAGATAACTTCCTTCTGCAAGTAATAGAGGAGCCGACAAGGAGGGGTGCCATGCCAGACCTCATGCACACCAACAGGGAAGGGCTCATTGGAAATGTTACACTCCAGAGCAGCCTTGGTTGCAGCGATCATGAGATGGTCGAATTTGAGATCCTCAGCACAGTGAGAAGAGCGTGCAGCGAGCTCACTGCCCTGGACTTGAAGAGAGCAGACTTTGGCCTCTTCAGGAACCTGCTTAGTAAGGTTCCATGGGATATAGCCCTAGAGGGCAGGGGAGCCCAAGGTTGTTGGTTGCTATTCAAGGATCTCCTACTACAAGCTCAAGAGTATTGCATCGCAACTAGAAGGAAGTGCAGCAGGACGGCCAGGAGACCTGACTGGATGGATAAGGAGCTGCTGAGGAAACTTGGAAGGAAAAAAAAGGCTTATAAAAGGTGGAAGCAAGGACAGGCAGTCTGGGAAGAATACAGGCATGTTGTCTGAGAAGCTATGGACCAGGGTAGGAAAGCTAAGGCCCAGTTAGAATTAAACTTGGCTAGGGGTGTGAAAGATAACAGGAAGGGATTCTATAGTTACATTGCAAATGAAAGATAGGGTAGGGACAACGTAGGCCCCCTCCAGAAACTATCAAGAGAACTGGCTACCCTAGATTTGCAGACGGCTGAGGTTCTTCATGACTTCTTTGCCTCTGTCTTCACTGGCAAAGGCTCTGACCGCACCACCCAAGTCTTGGAATGCTGACACAGGGAATGTGAGAATAAAGACCCTAGGCCCACTGTAGGAGAGGATCTGGTTTGAGACCATCTTAAAAACCTAAACGTACACAAGTCCATGGGACCTGGACACCCATCTGCGGGTCCTGAAGGAGCTGGCAAATGAAGTTGCTAAGACACTGGCCATCATATTTGAAAAATCATGGCACTCAGGTGAAGTTCCTGATGACTGGAGAAAGGGAAATATGACCCCATTTTTCAAGAAGGGGAAAATGGATGAGCCAGGGAATTACAGACCAGTCAGTCTCACCTTTCCTCAGTCCTCAGTCTCCTCTCAGCACCTGAGCTTCACGGACTCAATCCAAATACACCATGGGGCTCATGAAAACCTTTGGGATTTGTCAAGCCTTGCAGATTGCACAGCACATTTTAGGATTCCGAGTGCAGGAAGATTGCAAAGGGCAACGGATAAAAGTTATTTTGAATTTTTTTTTCTTACTTTTCAGTTTAGAAATTTCTGTGACTTCTGGAATGCCTGGCACAGGGATCACTAGAACCTGCCATCAGCCCTCCTGCCTTCCGCAGTGCCCAGTGGGCTTGCGTGGGCCTTGACTGTCCCCTTGTGCTGAGCTCCCAGTGACAGATTTACAGGAGGGTGAAAATTTCTGAAACCGTTCTAGCAGTGATTATATTTGAAAAGTTTGTAGTTTGCAAAGAAAGCCTTTGTACATATGTTAAAATTTTGTAACTTTGCTGTTCTGTATTTTAGGTACTGTTCCAGTAGGTGATTGTGTTTAGAAATCATAAATCAATAGAGAAGCTTCATACGCTGAATACTGCAGTTGTGTTGGTTTGTATCTTAGGTACTTTATAACTAAACGCTACAATGGTGACTTTAGGAATAGAGACAAATTTAACCTAACCCTAACCCTAACCCTAACCCTAACCCTAACCATAACGCTAATGGTGACTTTAGTAATAAAGACAAATATAACCTAACCCTAACCCTAAACCTAACCCTAAACCTAACCCTAACCCCTAACCCTAACCCCTAACCCTAACCCTAACCCTAACCGTAACCCCTAACCCCTAACCCCTAAAACCCTAAAACCCTAAAACCCTAAAACCCTTAAACTCTAAAACCCTAACCCCATAAAACCCTAACCCCATAAAACCCTAACCCCCTAACCCCATAAAACCCTAACCCCATAAAACCCTATCCCTAACACTAACACCCTAACCCCCTAACACCCTAACACCCTAACACCCTAACCCCCTAACACCCTAACCCCCAAACGCCCTAACTCCCTAAAACCCTAACCCTAACCCTAAGCCTAACCCAGCAGAGAACCCTAACCAGCAGAGAAGCTGTGGCTGCCCCATCCTTCGCAGTGTTCAAGGCCAGGTTGGATGGGAGTCAGGTTTGCTCTGAAGCAGTGCTTTGTCCAGCTCTGATAATCACAAGGGATATCAGATAAATTCCAACTTGATTGTAAAGTTCACTATTTGTACTTATGACTCGGATGAGTCTGGGCTGCACAAGAGAGGCTCGGCATGGCCTTAGAATTGTAGAATCATAGACTAGTTAGGGTTGAAAAGGACCTTAAGACCATCTAGTTCCAACCCCCCTGCTATGGGCAGGGACAGCTCACACTAAACCATGTCACCCAAGGCTCTATCCAAAATGGCTTTGAACACTGCCAGGGATGGAGCATTCACGACTTCCCTGGGCAACCTCTTCCAGTGCCTCACCACCCTTACAGTCAAGAACTTCTTCCTTATATCCAATCTAAACTTCCTCTGTTTATGTTTGAGCATGTTACCCCTTGTCCTATCTCTACAGTCCCTAGTGAAGAGGCCCTCTCCAGCATATTAATAGGCCTCCTTTAGATACTGGAAGGCTGCTATGAGGTCTCTACGCAGCCTTCTCTTCTCCAGGCTGAACAGCCCCAACTTTCTCCGCCTGTCTTCATATGGGAGGTGCTCCAGTCCCCTGATCATCCTTGTGGCCCTCCTCTGGACTTGCTCCAACAGTTCCATGTCCTTTTGATGTTGAGGACACCAGAACTGCACACAATACCCCAAGCGACTGCACACAGCTGGCTCATGTTCATTTTCTCATCAAAAATCATTTTGTCTGTGTTCTTTATTTCCTAGTATAACACTGCTGACATTTTTCCTTTGGCGTATAAAGTATTCTACGGATGACTGAAAATGGGAAGAGTATTGATACAGTTGGAAGTTCTCAGCTCTTTCTAGCTTAGTCCAGAGCCACTAAGAGTCCTTTCCCATTTGACCACTGCTTCCACTTGCAGTGCTTTTAAGTTGCCTTCAACCACAGATTGATCTTAATAACAACCAAGCATCCTGTGCTGAGAGCAGGGGAGCAATGATTCAAAGAGCAGATGACGGAGGTCTCATGGGGAGAAGCAAAGGACTGTGCCCAGCAGAGCATGGCCAGCAGCCACCTCCAGTGCCAGACACCAAGAGAGCTGCCTGAACGCACCCTCCCCAGGCCTGGGCTGCACTTTCCCCCCACTCCCTGCCCATGTCTCTGCCGCCTGGAGCTGTCCCTGCCAGGAGCTGCTGCTCTGGGCCCAGCTCTGCTCCCTCTCAGTGCTCCCAGAGCCCATCCCATGGGCTGTGTGCTCAGCTCTGCCCTGCACACCCCTCCTGGCAGCAGGGCTCTGCCCAGGAGCATCTCTGCCCGTGCAGGGTCTCAGGAGAAGCTCACACAAGTCCTGACAAGACTCTCGGTGCCTTCTCCAAAGCAGAGAAGTAAATTCCCAGCTCCCACTGCCCAACCTGCCCACCAAGAGTGGAAAACATCAGAGCTCAGAATGCAAATGCCGCCTCAGTGTCTTTCAGAAGGACCCTCTGAACTCAGAGTGATGTGGAGATCTGAGCAGCCCTGACTCACACAGCACCTTCTCCAGTGCACAAGAATGCTTTTCCTTTCCTTTCCTTTCCTGCCAGGTGTTGTTCCTTCCCCCCGAGCTTTTCCCCCAGCACTGTGGGGAGCTCCCGGGCAGGCTGAGTGTGGGGGTTGGAATGCATCGAAACTGTCAGAGACCATGGGAAGGAGGAACTACAGCAGGCAATGAGGAGTGACCCGTCCCTGACTGGTACTCGGAAGATGTTGGAACTGGCAAGGAACAAGGACGTCGGAACTGGAAAGAGGATGTTGATAGACCTTTCGCCTCATGTAATTGCAAGGCAAACACAGATGTGCTTGGCAAATACCTCTGGGTCCGTGCCTTTCATCCTCATAGCTGAGTGCTGACCCTGGCAGGAGGCAGAGCTCCTGTCCCTGCACACAGCCCCTAGGCTGCAGCGACCCTGCTCGCAAGGACAGAGATGGGCACCCCTCGCTGCACACCCACAGTCACAGCCTGCAGCCAGCCCCGGGACAAAGGCCTGCCTTACACTGGCCATCGCACAGTGCAGAGTGAAGCCCTGCTCTGCAGAACATCATCCTCCTCCTTATCTACACAGAGAAACCAAGGGAGTCCCCCTGACAGATCCCATGGACTGTCCGAGGCAGCAGGCTCTGACTGGGAGGTAGAAGTTCTCCTGCCCTGACACCTTCTCAGCACCTCTGACACCAGCAGCTCCTGCACACAGAAGGCTCCTGCTTCGCCCCCAGCACCTCTGCAGGCAGAGCTCAGCTCCAAGCACAGGAACAAGCCCAGCGCCTCCTCCTCACCCAGCCCCTGCTCCTGCAGCTGGGATGGCACCAGCACATCTCCTGACAGCTTCTCCTCCCTTTAGAGCACGCACCCACAATGTGTTTCAAGGCAACACTAAAACAGGATTGCAAAGTCAAAGAACATGTACCTGGATGCGCAGGGCAGCCACGGGAAATGCAGCCTCCCGAGGGAGGGGTCTCCTCTGCACTGGTTACTGCAGGGCTCTGGCTCCTTCAATAGCCCACGCTCAGCGTGGGGGCCCCGTCACAATGGGTGTCTCCACAGCCACCGCCAGGGCTTTGTGATGGCTTCAGAGCATGCAACTCTGTCTGAGGACAGGTGAGCAGTCAACAGAGAGTTTATGGGTCAGGTTTAAAGGGAGAACAGCCACGGGAGACATTACTGTGGGCATCTGCTACAGACCACCTGATCAAGAGGACTCTGTGGATGAAGCACTCTACAGACAGATAGGAAGAGCCTCACGCTCGCAGGCCCTTGTTCTCATGGGGGACTTCAACCACCCTGACATCTGTTGGAGCAATGGTACGGCCCAGCACAAGCAATCCAGGAGGTTCCTCGATTGTGTGGAAGATAACTTCCTTCTGCAAGTAATAGAGGAGCCGACAAGGAGGGGTGCCATGCCAGACCTCATGCTCACCAACAGGGAAGGGCTCATTGGAAATGTGACACTCCAGAGCAGCCTTGGTTGCAGCGATCATGAGATGGTCGAATTTGAGATCCTCAGCACAGTGAGAAGAGCGTGCAGCGAGCTCACTGCCCTGGACTTGAAGAGAGCAGACTTTGGCCTCTTCAGGAACCTGCTTAGTAAGGTTCCATGGGATATAGCCCTAGAGGGCAGGGGAGCCCAAGGTTGTTGGTTGCTATTCAAGGATCTCCTACTACAAGCTCAAGAGTATTGCATCGCAACTAGAAGGAAGTGCAGCAGGACGGCCAGGAGACCTGACTGGATGGATAAGGAGCTGCTGAGGAAACTTGGAAGGAAAAAAAAGGCTTATAAAAGGTGGAAGCAAGGACAGGCAGTCTGGGAAGAATACAGCCATGTTGTCTGAGAAGCTATGGACCAGGTTAGGAAAGCTAAGGCCCAGTTAGAATTAAACTTGGCTAGGGGTGTGAAAGATAACAGGAAGGGATTCTATAGTTACATTGCAAATGAAAGATAGGCTAGGGACAACGTAGACCCCCTCCAGAAACTATCAAGAGAACTGGCTACCCTAGATTTGCAGACGGCTGAGGTTCTTAATGACTTCTTTGCCTCTGTCTTCACTGGCAAAGGCTCTGACCGCACCACCCAAGTCTTGGAATGCTGACACAGGGAATGTGAGAATAAAGACCCTAGGCCCACTGTAGGAGAGGATCTGGTTTGAGACCATCTTAAAAACCTAAACGTACACAAGTCCATGGGACCTGGACATCCATCTGCGGGTCCTGAAGGAGCTGGCAAATGAAGTTGCTAAGACACTGGCCATCATATTTGAAAAATCATGGCACTCAGGTGAAGTTCCTGATGACTGGAGAAAGGGAAATATGACCCCATTTTTCAAGAAGGGGAAAATGGATGAGCCAGGGAATTACAGACCAGTCAGTCTCACCTTTCCTCAGTCCTCAGTCTCCTCTCAGCACCTGAGCTTCACGGACTCAATCCAAATACACCATGGGGCTCATGAAAACCTTTGGGATTTGTCAAGCCTTGCAGATTGCACAGCACATTTTAGGATTCTGAGTGCAGGAAGATTGCAAAGGGCAACGGATAAAAGTTATTTTGAATTTTTTTTTCTTACTTTTCAGTTTAGAAATTTCTGTGACTTCTGGAATGCCTGGCACAGGGATCACTAGAACCTGCCATCAGCCCTCCTGCCTTCCGCAGTGCCCAGTGGGCTTGCGTGGGCCTTGACTGTCCCCTTGTGCTGAGCTCCCAGTGACAGATTTCCAGGAGGGTGAAAATTTCTGAAACCGTTCTAGCAGTGATTATTTTTGAAAAGTTTGCAGTTTGCAAAGAAAGCCTTTGTACATATGTTAAAATTTTGTAACTTTGCTGTTCTGTATTTTAGGTACTGTTCCAGTAGGTGATTGTGTTTAGAAATCATAAATCAATAGAGAAGCTTCATACGCTGAATACTGCAGTTGTGTTGGTTTGTATCTTAGGTACTTTATAACTAAACGCTACAATGGTGACTTTAGGAATAGAGACAAATATAACCTAACCCTAACCCTAACCCTAACCCTAACCCTAACCCTAAGGGTGACTTTAGGAATAGAGACAAATATAACCTAACCCTAACCCTAAACCTAACCCTAACCCTAACCCCTAACCCTAACCCCTAACCCTAACCCCTAACCCTAACCCTAACCCTAACCCCTAACCCCTAACCCCTAAAACCCTAAAACCCTAAAACTCTAAAACCCTAACCCCATAAAACCCTAACCCCATAAAACCCTAACCCCATAAAACCCTAACCCTAACCCCCTAACCCCCTAACACCCTAACACCCTAACGCCCTAACCCCCTAACGCCCTAACCCCCTAAAACCCTAACCCTAACCCTAAGCCTAACCCAGCAGAGAACCCTAACCAGCAGAGAAGCTGTGGCTGCCCCATCCTTCGCAGTGTTCAAGGCCAGGTTGGATGGGAGTCAGGTTTGCTCTGAAGCAGTGCTTTGTCCAGCTCTGATAATCACAAGGGATATCAGATAAATTCCAACTTGATTGTAAAGTTCACTATTTGTACTTCTGACTCGGATGAGTCTGGGCTGCACAAGAGAGGCTCGGCATGGCCTTAGAATTGTAGAATCATAGACTAGTTAGGGTTGAAAAGGACCTTAAGACCATCTAGTTCCAACCCCCCTGCTATGGGCAGGGACAGCTCACACTAAACCATGTCACCCAAGGCTCTATCCAAAATGGCCTTGAACACTGCCAGGGATGGAGCATTCACGACTTCCCTGGGCAACCTCTTCCAGTGCCTCACCACCCTTACAGTCAAGAACTTCTTCCTTATATCCAATCTAAACTTCCTCTGTTTATGTTTGAGCATGTTACCCCTTGTCCTATCTCTACAGTCCCTAGTGAAGAGGCCCTCTCCAGCATATTAATAGGCCTCCTTTAGATAACTGGAAGGCTGCTATGAGGTCTCCACGCAGCCTTCTCTTCTCCAGGCTGAACAGCCCCAACTTTCTCGGCCTGTCTTCATATGGGAGGTGCTCCAGTCCCCTGATCATCCTTGTGGCCCTCCTCTGGACTTGCTCCAACAGTTCCATGTCCTTTTGATGTTGAGGACACCAGAACTGCACACAATACCCCAAGCGACTGCACACAGCTGGCTCATGTTCATTTTCTCATCAAAAATCATTTTGTCTGTGTTCTTTATTTCCTAGTATAACACTGCTGACATTTTTCCTTTGGCGTATAAAGTATTCTACGGATGACTGAAAATGGGAAGAGTATTTATACAGTTGGAAGTTCTCAGCTCTTTCTAGCTTAGTCCAGAGCCACTAAGAGTCCTTTCCCATTTGACCACTGCTTCCACTTGCAGTGCTTTTAAGTTGCCTTCAACCACAGATTGATCTTAATAACAACCAAGCATCCTGTGCTGAGAGCAGGGGAGCAATGATTCAAAGAGCAGATGACGGAGGTCTCATGGGGAGAAGCAAAGGACTGTGCCCAGCAGAGCATGGCCAGCAGCCACCTCCAGTGCCAGACACCAAGAGAGCTGCCTGAACGCACCCTCCCCAGGCCTGGGCTGCACTTTCCCCCCACTCCCTGCCCATGTCTCTGCCGCCTGGAGCTGTCCCTGCCAGGAGCTGCTGCTCTGGGCCCAGCTCTGCTCCCTCTCAGTGCTCCCAGAGCCCATCCCATGGGCTGTGTGCTCAGCTCTGCCCTGCACACCCCTCCCGGCAGCAGGGCTCTGCCCCGGAGCATCTCTGCCCGTGCAGGGTCTCAGGAGAAGCTCACACAAGTCCTGACAAGACTCTCGGTGCCTTCTCCAAAGCAGAGAAGTAAATTCCCAGCTCCCACTGCCCAACCTGCCCACCAAGAGTGGAAAACATCAGAGCTCAGAATCCTTCCTTTGAAGGCAAATGCTGCCTCAGTGTCTTTCAGAAGGACCCTCTGAACTCAGAGTCATGTGGAGCTCTGAGCAGCCCTGACTCACACAGCACCTTCTCCAGTGCACAAGAACGCTTTTCCTTTCCTTTCCTTTCCTGCCAGGTGTTGTTCCTTCCCCCCGAGCTTCTCCCCCAGCACTGTGGGGAGCTCCCGGGCAGGCTGAGTGTGGGGGTTGGAATGCATCGAAACTGTCAGAGACCATGGGAAGGAGGAACTACAGCAGGCAATGAGGAGTGACCCGTCCCTGACTGGTACTCGGAAGATGTTGGAACTGGCAAGGAACAAGGACGTCAGAACTGGAAAGAGGATGTTGATAGACCTTTCGCCTCATGTAATTGCAAGGCAAACACAGATGTGCTTGGCAAATACCTCTGGGTCCGTGCCTTTCATCCTCATAGCTGAGTGCTGACCCTGGCAGCAGGCAGAGCTCCTGCCCCTGCACACAGCCCCTAGGCTGCAGCGACCCTGCTCGCAAGGACAGAGATGGGCACCCCTCGCTGCACACCCACAGTCACAGCCTGCAGCCAGCCCCGGGACAAAGGCCTGCCTTACACTGGCCATCGCACAGTGCAGAGTGAAGCCCTGCTCTGCGGAACATCATCATCCTCCTTATCTACACAGAGAAACCAAGGGAGTCCCCCTGACAGATCCCATGGACTGTCCGAGGCAGCAGGCTCTGACTGGGAGGTAGAAGTTCTCCTGCCCTGACACCTTCTCAGCATCTCTGACACCAGCAGCTCCTGCACACAGAAGGCTCCTGCTTCGCCCCCAGCACCTCTGCAGGCAGAGCTCAGCTCCAAGCACAGGAACAAGCCCAGCGCCTCCTCCTCACCCATCCCCTGCTCCTACAGCTGCGATGGCACCAGCACATCTCCTGACAGCTTCTCCTCCCTTTAGAGCACGCACCCACAATGTGTTTCAAGGCAACACTAAAACAGGATTGCAAAGTCAAAGAACATGTACCTGGATGCGCAGGGCAGCCACGGGAAATGCAGCCTCCCGAGAGAGGGGTCTCCTCTGCACTGGTTACTGCAGGGCTCTGGCTCCTTCAATAGCCCACGCTCAGCGTGGGGGCCCCGTCACAATGGGTGTCTCCACAGCGACCGCCAGGGCTTTGTGATGGCTTCAGAGCATGCAACTCTGTCTGAGGACAGGTGAGCAGTCAACAGAGAGTTTATGGGTCAGGTTTAAAGGGAGAACAGCCATGGGAGACATTACTGTGGGCATCTGCTACAGACCACCTGATCAAGAGGACTCTGTGGATGAAGCACTCTACAGACAGATAGGAAGAGCCTCACGCTCGCAGGCCCTTGTTCTCATGGGGGACTTCAACCACCCTGACATCTGTTGGAGCAATGGTACGGCCCAGCACAAGCAATCCAGGAGGTTCCTCGATTGTGTGGAAGATAACTTCCTTCTGCAAGTAATAGAGGAGCCGACAAGGAGGGGTGCCATGCCAGACCTCATGCACACCAACAGGGAAGGGCTCATTGGAAATGTTACACTCCAGAGCAGCCTTGGTTGCAGCGATCATGAGATGGTCGAATTTGAGATCCTCAGCACAGTGAGAAGAGCGTGCAGCGAGCTCACTGCCCTGGACTTGAAGAGAGCAGACTTTGGCCTCTTCAGGAACCTGCTTAGTAAGGTTCCATGGGATATAGCCCTAGAGGGCAGGGGAGCCCAAGGTTGTTGGTTGCTATTCAAGGATCTCCTACTACAAGCTCAAGAGTATTGCATCGCAACTAGAAGGAAGTGCAGCAGGACGGCCAGGAGACCTGACTGGATGGATAAGGAGCTGCTGAGGAAACTTGGAAGGAAAAAAAAGGCTTATAAAAGGTGGAAGCAAGGACAGGCAGTCTGGGAAGAATACAGGCATGTTGTCTGAGAAGCTATGGACCAGGGTAGGAAAGCTAAGGCCCAGTTAGAATTAAACTTGGCTAGGGGTGTGAAAGATAACAGGAAGGGATTCTATAGTTACATTGCAAATGAAAGATAGGGTAGGGACAACGTAGGCCCCCTCCAGAAACTATCAAGAGAACTGGCTACCCTAGATTTGCAGACGGCTGAGGTTCTTCATGACTTCTTTGCCTCTGTCTTCACTGGCAAAGGCTCTGACCGCACCACCCAAGTCTTGGAATGCTGACACAGGGAATGTGAGAATAAAGACCCTAGGCCCACTGTAGGAGAGGATCTGGTTTGAGACCATCTTAAAAACCTAAACGTACACAAGTCCATGGGACCTGGACACCCATCTGCGGGTCCTGAAGGAGCTGGCAAATGAAGTTGCTAAGACACTGGCCATCATATTTGAAAAATCATGGCACTCAGGTGAAGTTCCTGATGACTGGAGAAAGGGAAATATGACCCCATTTTTCAAGAAGGGGAAAATGGATGAGCCAGGGAATTACAGACCAGTCAGTCTCACCTTTCCTCAGTCCTCAGTCTCCTCTCAGCACCTGAGCTTCACGGACTCAATCCAAATACACCATGGGGCTCATGAAAACCTTTGGGATTTGTCAAGCCTTGCAGATTGCACAGCACATTTTAGGATTCCGAGTGCAGGAAGATTGCAAAGGGCAACGGATAAAAGTTATTTTGAATTTTTTTTTCTTACTTTTCAGTTTAGAAATTTCTGTGACTTCTGGAATGCCTGGCACAGGGATCACTAGAACCTGCCATCAGCCCTCCTGCCTTCCGCAGTGCCCAGTGGGCTTGCGTGGGCCTTGACTGTCCCCTTGTGCTGAGCTCCCAGTGACAGATTTACAGGAGGGTGAAAATTTCTGAAACCGTTCTAGCAGTGATTATATTTGAAAAGTTTGTAGTTTGCAAAGAAAGCCTTTGTACATATGTTAAAATTTGGTCACTTTGCTGTTCTGTATTTTAGGTACTGTTCCAGTAGGTGATTGTGTTTAGAAATCATAAATCAATAGAGAAGCTTCATACGCTGAATACTGCAGTTGTGTTGGTTTGTATCTTAGGTACTTTATAACTAAACGCTACAATGGTGACTTTAGGAATAGAGACAAATTTAACCTAACCCTAACCCTAACCCTAACCCTAACCCTAACCATAACGCTAATGGTGACTTTAGTAATAAAGACAAATATAACCTAACCCTAACCCTAAACCTAACCCTAAACCTAACCCTAACCCCTAACCCTAACCCCTAACCCTAACCCTAACCCTAACCGTAACCCCTAACCCCTAACCCCTAAAACCCTAAAACCCTAAAACCCTAAAACCCTTAAACTCTAAAACCCTAACCCCATAAAACCCTAACCCCATAAAACCCTAACCCCCTAACCCCATAAAACCCTAACCCCATAAAACCCTATCCCTAACACTAACACCCTAACCCCCTAACACCCTAACACCCTAACACCCTAACCCCCTAACACCCTAACCCCCAAACGCCCTAACTCCCTAAAACCCTAACCCTAACCCTAAGCCTAACCCAGCAGAGAACCCTAACCAGCAGAGAAGCTGTGGCTGCCCCATCCTTCGCAGTGTTCAAGGCCAGGTTGGATGGGAGTCAGGTTTGCTCTGAAGCAGTGCTTTGTCCAGCTCTGATAATCACAAGGGATATCAGATAAATTCCAACTTGATTGTAAAGTTCACTATTTGTACTTATGACTCGGATGAGTCTGGGCTGCACAAGAGAGGCTCGGCATGGCCTTAGAATTGTAGAATCATAGACTAGTTAGGGTTGAAAAGGACCTTAAGACCATCTAGTTCCAACCCCCCTGCTATGGGCAGGGACAGCTCACACTAAACCATGTCACCCAAGGCTCTATCCAAAATGGCTTTGAACACTGCCAGGGATGGAGCATTCACGACTTCCCTGGGCAACCTCTTCCAGTGCCTCACCACCCTTACAGTCAAGAACTTCTTCCTTATATCCAATCTAAACTTCCTCTGTTTATGTTTGAGCATGTTACCCCTTGTCCTATCTCTACAGTCCCTAGTGAAGAGGCCCTCTCCAGCATATTAATAGGCCTCCTTTAGATACTGGAAGGCTGCTATGAGGTCTCTACGCAGCCTTCTCTTCTCCAGGCTGAACAGCCCCAACTTTCTCCGCCTGTCTTCATATGGGAGGTGCTCCAGTCCCCTGATCATCCTTGTGGCCCTCCTCTGGACTTGCTCCAACAGTTCCATGTCCTTTTGATGTTGAGGACACCAGAACTGCACACAATACCCCAAGCGACTGCACACAGCTGGCTCATGTTCATTTTCTCATCAAAAATCATTTTGTCTGTGTTCTTTATTTCCTAGTATAACACTGCTGACATTTTTCCTTTGGCGTATAAAGTATTCTACGGATGACTGAAAATGGGAAGAGTATTTATAGAGTTGGAAGTTCTCAGCTCTTTCTAGCTTAGTCCAGAGCCACTAAGAGTCCTTTCCCATTTGACCACTGCTTCCACTTGCAGTGCTTTTAAGTTGCCTTCAACCACAGATTGATCTTAATAACAACCAAGCATCCTGTGCTGAGAGCAGGGGAGCAATGATTCAAAGAGCAGATGACGGAGGTCTCATGGGGAGAAGCAAAGGACTGTGCCCAGCAGAGCATGGCCAGCAGCCACCTCCAGTGCCAGACACCAAGAGAGCTGCCTGAACGCACCCTCCCCAGGCCTGGGCTGCACTTTCCCCCCACTCCCTGCCCATGTCTCTGCCGCCTGGAGCTGTCCCTGCCAGGAGCTGCTGCTCTGGGCCCAGCTCTGCTCCCTCTCAGTGCTCCCAGAGCCCATCCCATGGGCTGTGTGCTCAGCTCTGCCCTGCACACCCCTCCTGGCAGCAGGGCTCTGCCCAGGAGCATCTCTGCCCGTGCAGGGTCTCAGGAGAAGCTCACACAAGTCCTGACAAGACTCTCGGTGCCTTCTCCAAAGCAGAGAAGTAAATTCCCAGCTCCCACTGCCCAACCTGCCCACCAAGAGTGGAAAACATCAGAGCTCAGAATGCAAATGCCGCCTCAGTGTCTTTCAGAAGGACCCTCTGAACTCAGAGTGATGTGGAGATCTGAGCAGCCCTGACTCACACAGCACCTTCTCCAGTGCACAAGAATGCTTTTCCTTTCCTTTCCTTTCCTGCCAGGTGTTGTTCCTTCCCCCCGAGCTTTTCCCCCAGCACTGTGGGGAGCTCCCGGGCAGGCTGAGTGTGGGGGTTGGAATGCATCGAAACTGTCAGAGACCATGGGAAGGAGGAACTACAGCAGGCAATGAGGAGTGACCCGTCCCTGACTGGTACTCGGAAGATGTTGGAACTGGCAAGGAACAAGGACGTCGGAACTGGAAAGAGGATGTTGATAGACCTTTCGCCTCATGTAATTGCAAGGCAAACACAGATGTGCTTGGCAAATACCTCTGGGTCCGTGCCTTTCATCCTCATAGCTGAGTGCTGACCCTGGCAGGAGGCAGAGCTCCTGTCCCTGCACACAGCCCCTAGGCTGCAGCGACCCTGCTCGCAAGGACAGAGATGGGCACCCCTCGCTGCACACCCACAGTCACAGCCTGCAGCCAGCCCCGGGACAAAGGCCTGCCTTACACTGGCCATCGCACAGTGCATAGTGAAGCCCTGCTCTGCAGAACATCATCCTCCTCCTTATCTACACAGAGAAACCAAGGGAGTCCCCCTGACAGATCCCATGGACTGTCCGAGGCAGCAGGCTCTGACTGGGAGGTAGAAGTTCTCCTGCCCTGACACCTTCTCAGCACCTCTGACACCAGCAGCTCCTGCACACAGAAGGCTCCTGCTTCGCCCCCAGCACCTCTGCAGGCAGAGCTCAGCTCCAAGCACAGGAACAAGCCCAGCGCCTCCTCCTCACCCATCCCCTGCTCCTGCAGCTGGGATGGCACCAGCACATCTCCTGACAGCTTCTCCTCCCTTTAGAGCACGCACCCACAATGTGTTTCAAGGCAACACTAAAACAGGATTGCAAAGTCAAAGAACATGTACCTGGATGCGCAGGGCAGCCACGGGAAATGCAGCCTCCCGAGGGAGGGGTCTCCTCTGCACTGGTTACTGCAGGGCTCTGGCTCCTTCAATAGCCCACGCTCAGCGTGGGGGCCCCGTCACAATGGGTGTCTCCACAGCCACCGCCAGGGCTTTGTGATGGCTTCAGAGCATGCAACTCTGTCTGAGGACAGGTGAGCAGTCAACAGAGAGTTTATGGGTCAGGTTTAAAGGGAGAACAGCCACGGGAGACATTACTGTGGGCATCTGCTACAGACCACCTGATCAAGAGGACTCTGTGGATGAAGCACTCTACAGACAGATAGGAAGAGCCTCACGCTCGCAGGCCCTTGTTCTCATGGGGGACTTCAACCACCCTGACATCTGTTGGAGCAATGGTACGGCCCAGCACAAGCAATCCAGGAGGTTCCTCGATTGTGTGGAAGATAACTTCCTTCTGCAAGTAATAGAGGAGCCGACAAGGAGGGGTGCCATGCCAGACCTCATGCTCACCAACAGGGAAGGGCTCATTGGAAATGTGACACTCCAGAGCAGCCTTGGTTGCAGCGATCATGAGATGGTCGAATTTGAGATCCTCAGCACAGTGAGAAGAGCGTGCAGCGAGCTCACTGCCCTGGACTTGAAGAGAGCAGACTTTGGCCTCTTCAGGAACCTGCTTAGTAAGGTTCCATGGGATATAGCCCTAGAGGGCAGGGGAGCCCAAGGTTGTTGGTTGCTATTCAAGGATCTCCTACTACAAGCTCAAGAGTATTGCATCGCAACTAGAAGGAAGTGCAGCAGGACGGCCAGGAGACCTGACTGGATGGATAAGGAGCTGCTGAGGAAACTTGGAAGGAAAAAAAAGGCTTATAAAAGGTGGAAGCAAGGACAGGCAGTCTGGGAAGAATACAGGCATGTTGTCTGAGAAGCTATGGACCAGGGTAGGAAAGCTAAGGCCCAGTTAGAATTAAACTTGGCTAGGGGTGTGAAAGATAACAGGAAGGGATTCTATAGTTACATTGCAAATGAAAGATAGGGTAGGGACAACGTAGGCCCCCTCCAGAAACTATCAAGAGAACTGGCTACCCTAGATTTGCAGACGGCTGAGGTTCTTCATGACTTCTTTGCCTCTGTCTTCACTGGCAAAGGCTCTGACCGCACCACCCAAGTCTTGGAATGCTGACACAGGGAATGTGAGAATAAAGACCCTAGGCCCACTGTAGGAGAGGATCTGGTTTGAGACCATCTTAAAAACCTAAACGTACACAAGTCCATGGGACCTGGACATCCATCTGCGGGTCCTGAAGGAGCTGGCAAATGAAGTTGCTAAGACACTGGCCATCATATTTGAAAAATCATGGCACTCAGGTGAAGTTCCTGATGACTGGAGAAAGGGAAATATGACCCCATTTTTCAAGAAGGGGAAAATGGATGAGCCAGGGAATTACAGACCAGTCAGTCTCACCTTTCCTCAGTCCTCAGTCTCCTCTCAGCACCTGAGCTTCACGGACTCAATCCAAATACACCATGGGGCTCATGAAAACCTTTGGGATTTGTCAAGCTTTGCAGATTGCACAGCACATTTTAGGATTCCGAATGCAGGAAGATTGCAAAGGGCAACGGATAAAAGTTATTTTGAATTTTTTTTTCTTACTTTTCAGTTTAGAAATTTCTGTGACTTCTGGAATGCCTGGCACAGGGATCACTAGAACCTGCCATCAGCCCTCCTGCCTTCCGCAGTGCCCAGTGGGCTTGCGTGGGCCTTGACTGTCCCCTTGTGCTGAGCTCCCAGTGACAGATTTACAGGAGGGTGAAAATTTCTGAAACCGTTCTAGCAGTGATTATATTTGAAAAGTTTGTAGTTTGCAAAGAAAGCCTTTGTACATATGTTAAAATTTTGTAACTTTGCTGTTCTGTATTTTAGGTACTGTTCCAGTAGGTGATTGTGTTTAGAAATCATAAATCAATAGAGAAGCTTCATACGCTGAATACTGCAGTTGTGTTGGTTTGTATCTTAGGTACTTTATAACTAAACGCTACAATGGTGACTTTAGGAATAGAGACAAATTTAACCTAACCCTAACCCTAACCCTAACCCTAACCCTAACCATAACGCTAATGGTGACTTTAGTAATAAAGACAAATATAACCTAACCCTAACCCTAAACCTAACCCTAAACCTAACCCTAACCCCTAACCCTAACCCCTAACCCTAACCCTAACCCTAACCGTAACCCCTAACCCCTAACCCCTAAAACCCTAAAACCCTAAAACCCTAAAACCCTTAAACTCTAAAACCCTAACCCCATAAAACCCTAACCCCATAAAACCCTAACCCCCTAACCCCATAAAACCCTAACCCCATAAAACCCTATCCCTAACACTAACACCCTAACCCCCTAACACCCTAACACCCTAACACCCTAACCCCCTAACACCCTAACCCCCAAACGCCCTAACTCCCTAAAACCCTAACCCTAACCCTAAGCCTAACCCAGCAGAGAACCCTAACCAGCAGAGAAGCTGTGGCTGCCCCATCCTTCGCAGTGTTCAAGGCCAGGTTGGATGGGAGTCAGGTTTGCTCTGAAGCAGTGCTTTGTCCAGCTCTGATAATCACAAGGGATATCAGATAAATTCCAACTTGATTGTAAAGTTCACTATTTGTACTTCTGACTCGGATGAGTCTGGGCTGCACAAGAGAGGCTCGGCATGGCCTTAGAATTGTAGAATCATAGACTAGTTAGGGTTGAAAAGGACCTTAAGACCATCTAGTTCCAACCCCCCTGCTATGGGCAGGGACAGCTCACACTAAACCATGTCACCCAAGGCTCTATCCAAAATGGCTTTGAACACTGCCAGGGATGGAGCATTCACGACTTCCCTGGGCAACCTCTTCCAGTGCCTCACCACCCTTACAGTCAAGAACTTCTTCCTTATATCCAATCTAAACTTCCTCTGTTTATGTTTGAGCATGTTACCCCTTGTCCTATCTCTACAGTCCCTAGTGAAGAGGCCCTCTCCAGCATATTAATAGGCCTCCTTTAGATACTGGAAGGCTGCTATGAGGTCTCTACGCAGCCTTCTCTTCTCCAGGCTGAACAGCCCCAACTTTCTCCGCCTGTCTTCATATGGGAGGTGCTCCAGTCCCCTGATCATCCTTGTGGCCCTCCTCTGGACTTGCTCCAACAGTTCCATGTCCTTTTGATGTTGAGGACACCAGAACTGCACACAATACCCCAAGCGACTGCACACAGCTGGCTCATGTTCATTTTCTCATCAAAAATCATTTTGTCTGTGTTCTTTATTTCCTAGTATAACACTGCTGACATTTTTCCTTTGGCGTATAAAGTATTCTACGGATGACTGAAAATGGGAAGAGTATTTATACAGTTGGAAGTTCTCAGCTCTTTCTAGCTTAGTCCAGAGCCACTAAGAGTCCTTTCCCATTTGACCACTGCTTCCACTTGCAGTGCTTTTAAGTTGCCTTCAACCACAGATTGATCTTAATAACAACCAAGCATCCTGTGCTGAGAGCAGGGGAGCAATGATTCAAAGAGCAGATGACGGAGGTCTCATGGGGAGAAGCAAAGGACTGTGCCCAGCAGAGCATGGCCAGCAGCCACCTCCAGTGCCAGACACCAAGAGAGCTGCCTGAACGCACCCTCCCCAGGCCTGGGCTGCACTTTCCCCCCACTCCCTGCCCATGTCTCTGCCGCCTGGAGCTGTCCCTGCCAGGAGCTGCTGCTCTGGGCCCAGCTCTGCTCCCTCTCAGTGCTCCCAGAGCCCATCCCATGGGCTGTGTGCTCAGCTCTGCCCTGCACACCCCTCCCGGCAGCAGGGCTCTGCCCAGGAGCATCTCTGCCCGTGCAGGGTCTCAGGAGAAGCTCACACAAGTCCTGACAAGACTCTCGGTGCCTTCTCCAAAGCAGAGAAGTAAATTCCCAGCTCCCACTGCCCAACCTGCCCACCAAGAGTGGAAAACATCAGAGCTCAGAATGCAAATGCCGCCTCAGTGTCTTTCAGAAGGACCCTCTGAACTCAGAGTGATGTGGAGATCTGAGCAGCCCTGACTCACACAGCACCTTCTCCAGTGCACAAGAATGCTTTTCCTTTCCTTTCCTTTCCTGCCAGGTGTTGTTCCTTCCCCCCGAGCTTTTCCCCCAGCACTGTGGGGAGCTCCCGGGCAGGCTGAGTGTGGGGGTTGGAATGCATCGAAACTGTCAGAGACCATGGGAAGGAGGAACTACAGCAGGCAATGAGGAGTGACCCGTCCCTGACTGGTACTCGGAAGATGTTGGAACTGGCAAGGAACAAGGACGTCGGAACTGGAAAGAGGATGTTGATAGACCTTTCGCCTCATGTAATTGCAAGGCAAACACAGATGTGCTTGGCAAATACCTCTGGGTCCGTGCCTTTCATCCTCATAGCTGAGTGCTGACCCTGGCAGGAGGCAGAGCTCCTGTCCCTGCACACAGCCCCTAGGCTGCAGCGACCCTGCTCGCAAGGACAGAGATGGGCACCCCTCGCTGCACACCCACAGTCACAGCCTGCAGCCAGCCCCGGGACAAAGGCCTGCCTTACACTGGCCATCGCACAGTGCATAGTGAAGCCCTGCTCTGCAGAACATCATCCTCCTCCTTATCTACACAGAGAAACCAAGGGAGTCCCCCTGACAGATCCCATGGACTGTCCGAGGCAGCAGGCTCTGACTGGGAGGTAGAAGTTCTCCTGCCCTGACACCTTCTCAGCACCTCTGACACCAGCAGCTCCTGCACACAGAAGGCTCCTGCTTCGCCCCCAGCACCTCTGCAGGCAGAGCTCAGCTCCAAGCACAGGAACAAGCCCAGCGCCTCCTCCTCACCCATCCCCTGCTCCTGCAGCTGGGATGGCACCAGCACATCTCCTGACAGCTTCTCCTCCCTTTAGAGCACGCACCCACAATGTGTTTCAAGGCAACACTAAAACAGGATTGCAAAGTCAAAGAACATGTACCTGGATGCGCAGGGCAGCCACGGGAAATGCAGCCTCCCGAGGGAGGGGTCTCCTCTGCACTGGTTACTGCAGGGCTCTGGCTCCTTCAATAGCCCACGCTCAGCGTGGGGGCCCCGTCACAATGGGTGTCTCCACAGCCACCGCCAGGGCTTTGTGATGGCTTCAGAGCATGCAACTCTGTCTGAGGACAGGTGAGCAGTCAACAGAGAGTTTATGGGTCAGGTTTAAAGGGAGAACAGCCACGGGAGACATTACTGTGGGCATCTGCTACAGACCACCTGATCAAGAGGACTCTGTGGATGAAGCACTCTACAGACAGATAGGAAGAGCCTCACGCTCGCAGGCCCTTGTTCTCATGGGGGACTTCAACCACCCTGACATCTGTTGGAGCAATGGTACGGCCCAGCACAAGCAATCCAGGAGGTTCCTCGATTGTGTGGAAGATAACTTCCTTCTGCAAGTAATAGAGGAGCCGACAAGGAGGGGTGCCATGCCAGACCTCATGCTCACCAACAGGGAAGGGCTCATTGGAAATGTGACACTCCAGAGCAGCCTTGGTTGCAGCGATCATGAGATGGTCGAATTTGAGATCCTCAGCACAGTGAGAAGAGCGTGCAGCGAGCTCACTGCCCTGGACTTCAAGAGAGCAGACTTTGGCCTCTTCAGGAACCTGCTTAGTAAGGTTCCATGGGATATAGCCCTAGAGGGCAGGGGAGCCCAAGGTTGTTGGTTGCTATTCAAGGATCTCCTACTACAAGCTCAAGAGTATTGCATCGCAACTAGAAGGAAGTGCAGCAGGACGGCCAGGAGACCTGACTGGATGGATAAGGAGCTGCTGAGGAAACTTGGAAGGAAAAAAAAGGCTTATAAAAGGTGGAAGCAAGGACAGGCAGTCTGGGAAGAATACAGCCATGTTGTCTGAGAAGCTATGGACCAGGTTAGGAAAGCTAAGGCCCAGTTAGAATTAAACTTGGCTAGGGGTGTGAAAGATAACAGGAAGGGATTCTATAGTTACATTGCAAATGAAAGATAGGGTAGGGACAACGTAGGCCCCCTCCAGAAACTATCAAGAGAACTGGCTACCCTAGATTTGCAGACGGCTGAGGTTCTTCATGACTTCTTTGCCTCTGTCTTCACTGGCAAAGGCTCTGACCGCACCACCCAAGTCTTGGAATGCTGACACAGGGAATGTGAGAATAAAGACCCTAGGCCCACTGTAGGAGAGGATCTGGTTTGAGACCATCTTAAAAACCTAAACGTACACAAGTCCATGGGACCTGGACATCCATCTGCGGGTCCTGAAGGAGCTGGCAAATGAAGTTGCTAAGACACTGGCCATCATATTTGAAAAATCATGGCACTCAGGTGAAGTTCCTGATGACTGGAGAAAGGGAAATATGACCCCATTTTTCAAGAAGGGGAAAATGGATGAGCCAGGGAATTACAGACCAGTCAGTCTCACCTTTCCTCAGTCCTCAGTCTCCTCTCAGCACCTGAGCTTCACGGACTCAATCCAAATACACCATGGGGCTCATGAAAACCTTTGGGATTTGTCAAGCTTTGCAGATTGCACAGCACATTTTAGGATTCCGAGTGCAGGAAGATTGCAAAGGGCAACGGATAAAAGTTATTTTGAATTTTTTTTTCTTACTTTTCAGTTTAGAAATTTCTGTGACTTCTGGAATGCCTGGCACAGGGATCACTAGAACCTGCCATCAGCCCTCCTGCCTTCCGCAGTGCCCAGTGGGCTTGCGTGGGCCTTGACTGTCCCCTTGTGCTGAGCTCCCAGTGACAGATTTACAGGAGGGTGAAAATTTCTGAAACCGTTCTAGCAGTGATTATATTTGAAAAGTTTGTAGTTTGCAAAGAAAGCCTTTGTACATATGTTAAAATTTTGTAACTTTGCTGTTCTGTATTTTAGGTACTGTTCCAGTAGGTGATTGTGTTTAGAAATCATAAATCAATAGAGAAGCTTCATACGCTGAATACTGCAGTTGTGTTGGTTTGTATCTTAGGTACTTTATAACTAAACGCTACAATGGTGACTTTAGGAATAGAGAAAAATATAACCTAACCCTAACCCTAACCCTAAACCTAACCCTAACCCTAACCCTAATGGTGAATTTAGGAATAGAGACAAATATACCCTAAACCTAACCCTAAACCTAACCCTAACCCTAACCCAAACCCCTAACCCTAACCCCTAACACTAACCCTAACCCTAACGCTAACCCCTAACCCCTAACCCCTAAAACGCTAAAACCCTAAAACCCTAAAACTCTAAAACCCTAACCCCATAAAACCCTAACCCCATAAAACCCTAACCCCCTAACCCCATAAAACCCTAACCCCATAAAACTCTAACCCTAACCCTAACACCCTAACCCCCTAACCCCCTAACCCCCTAAGAGCCTAACACCCTAACACCCTAACCCCCTAACGCCCTAACCCCCTAAAACCCTAACCCTAACCCTAAGCCTAACCCAGCAGAGAACCCTAACCAGCAGAGAAGCTGTGGCTGCCCCATCCTTCGCAGTGTTCAAGGCCAGGTTGGATGGGAGTCAGGTTTGCTCTGAAGCAGTGCTTTGTCCAGCTCTGATAATCACAAGGGATATCAGATAAATTCCAACTTGATTGTAAAGTTCACTATTTGTACTTATGACTCGGATGAGTCTGGGCTGCACAAGAGAGGCTCGGCATGGCCTTAGAATTGTAGAATCATAGACTAGTTAGGGTTGAAAAGGACCTTAAGACCATCTAGTTCCAACCCCCCTGCTATGGGCAGGGACAGCTCACACTAAACCATGTCACCCAAGGCTCTATCCAAAATGGCCTTGAACACTGCCAGGGATGGAGCATTCACGACTTCCCTGGGCAACCTCTTCCAGTGCCTCACCACCCTTACAGTCAAGAACTTCTTCCTTATATCCAATCTAAACTTCCTCTGTTTATGTTTGAGCATGTTACCCCTTGTCCTATCTCTACAGTCCCTAGTGAAGAGGCCCTCTCCAGCATATTAATAGGCCTCCTTTAGATACTGGAAGGCTGCTATGAGGTCTCCACGCAGCCTTCTCTTCTCCAGGCTGAACAGCCCCAACTTTCTCCGCCTGTCTTCATATGGGAGGTGCTCCAGTCCCCTGATCATCCTTGTGGCCCTCCTCTGGACTTGCTCCAACAGTTCCAGGTCCTTTTGATGTTGAGGACACCAGAACTGCACACAATACCCCAAGCGACTGCACACAGCTGGCTCATGTTCATTTTCTCATCAAAAATCATTTTGTCTGTGTTCTTTATTTCCTAGTATAACACTGCTGACATTTTTCCTTTGGCGTATAAAGTATTCTACGGATGACTGAAAATGGGAAGAGTATTTATACAGTTGGAAGTTCTCAGCTCTTTCTAGCTTAGTCCAGAGCCACTAAGAGTCCTTTCCCGTTTGACCACTGCTTCCACTTGCAGTGCTTTTAAGTTGCCTTCAACCACAGATTGATCTTAATAACAACCAAGCATCCTGTGCTGAGAGCAGGGGAGCAATGATTCAAAGAGCAGATGACGGAGGTCTCATGGGGAGAAGCAAAAGACTGTGCCCAGCAGAGCATGGCCAGCAGCCACCTCCAGTGCCAGACACCAAGAGAGCTGCCTGAACGCACCCTCCCCAGGCCTGGGCTGCACTTTCCCCCCACTCCCTGCCCATGTCTCTGCCGCCTGGAGCTGTCCCTGCCAGGAGCTGCTGCTCTGGGCCCAGCTCTGCTCCCTCTCAGTGCTCCCAGAGCCCATCCCATGGGCTGTGTGCTCAGCTCTGCCCTGCACACCCCTCCCGGCAGCAGGGCTCTGCCCAGGAGCATCTCTGCCCGTGCAGGGTCTCAGGAGAAGCTCACACAAGTCCGACAAGACTCTCGGTGCCTTCTCCAAAGCAGAGAAGTAAATTCCCAGCTCCCACTGCCCAACCTGCCCACCAAGAGTGGAAAACATCAGAGCTCAGAATCCTTCCTTTGAAGGCAAATGCTGCCTCAGTGTCTTTCAGAAGGACCCTCTGAACTCAGAGTCATGTGGAGCTCTGAGCAGCCCTGACTCACACAGCACCTTCTCCAGTGCACAAGAACGCTTTTCCTTTCCTTTCCTTTCCTGCCAGGTGTTGTTCCTTCCCCCCGAGCTTCTCCCCCAGCACTGTGGGGAGCTCCCGGGCAGGCTGAGTGTGGGGGTTGGAATGCATCGAAACTGTCAGAGACCATGGGAAGGAGGAACTACAGCAGGCAATGAGGAGTGACCCGTCCCTGACTGGTACTCGGAAGATGTTGGAACTGGCAAGGAACAAGGACGTCGGAACTGGAAAGAGGATGTTGATAGACCTTTCGCCTCATGTAATTGCAAGGCAAACACAGATGTGCTTGGCAAATACCTCTGGGTCCGTGCCTTTCATCCTCATAGCTGAGTGCTGACCCTGGCAGCAGGCAGAGCTCCTGCCCCTGCACACAGCCCCTAGGCTGCAGCGACCCTGCTCGCAAGGACAGAGATGGGCACCCCTCGCTGCACACCCACAGTCACAGCCTGCAGCCAGCCCCGGGACAAAGGCCTGCCTTACACTGGCCATCGCACAGTGCAGAGTGAAGCCCTGCTCTGCAGAACATCATCCTCCTCCTTATCTACACAGAGAAACCAAGGGAGTCCCCCTGACAGATCCCATGGACTGTCCGAGGCAGCAGGCTCTGACTGGGAGGTAGAAGTTCTCCTGCCCTGACACCTTCTCAGCACCTCTGACACCAGCAGCTCCTGCACACAGAAGGCTCCTGCTTTGCCCCCAGCACCTCTGCAGGCAGAGCTCAGCTCCAAGCACAGGAACAAGCCCAGCGCCTCCTCCTCACCCAGCCCCTGCTCCTACAGCTGCGATGGCACCAGCACATCTCCTGACAGCTTCTCCTCCCTTTAGAGCACGCACCCACAATGTGTTTCAAGGCAACACTAAAACAGGATTGCAAAGTCAAAGAACATGTACCTGGATGCGTAGGGCAGCCACGGGAAATGCAGCCTCCCGAGGGAGGGGTCTCCTCTGCACTGGTTACTGCAGGGCTCTGGCTCCTTCAATAGCCCACGCTCAGCGTGGGGGCCCCGTCACAATGGGTGTCTCCACAGCCACCGCCAGGGCTTTGTGATGGCTTCAGAGCATGCAACTCTGTCTGAGGACAGGTGAGCAGTCAACAGAGAGTTTATGGGTCAGGTTTAAAGGGAGAACAGCCACGGGAGACATTACTGTGGGCATCTGCTACAGACCACCTGATCAAGAGGACTCTGTGGATGAAGCACTCTACAGACAGATAGGAAGAGCCTCACGCTCGCAGGCCCTTGTTCTCATGGGGGACTTCAACCACCCTGACATCTGTTGGAGCAATGGTACGGCCCAGCACAAGCAATCCAGGAGGTTCCTCGATTGTGTGGAAGATAACTTCCTTCTGCAAGTAATAGAGGAGCCGACAAGGAGGGGTGCCATGCCAGACCTCATGCTCACCAACAGGGAAGGGCTCATTGGAAATGTGACACTCCAGAGCAGCCTTGGTTGCAGCCATCATGAGATGGTCGAATTTGAGATCCTCAGCACAGTGAGAAGAGCGTGCAGCGAGCTCACTGCCCTGGACTTGAAGAGAGCAGACTTTGGCCTCTTCAGGAACCTGCTTAGTAAGGTTCCATGGGATATAGCCCTAGAGGGCAGGGGAGCCCAAGGTTGTTGGTTGCTATTCAAGGATCTCCTACTACAAGCTCAAGAGTATTGCATCGCAACTAGAAGGAAGTGCAGCAGGACGGCCAGGAGACCTGACTGGATGGATAAGGAGCTGCTGAGGAAACTTGGAAGGAAAAAAAAGGCTTATAAAAGGTGGAAGCAAGGACAGGCAGTCTGGGAAGAATACAGGCATGTTGTCTGAGAAGCTATGGACCAGGTTAGGAAAGCTAAGGCCCAGTTAGAATTAAACTTGGCTAGGGGTGTGAAAGATAACAGGAAGGGATTCTATAGTTACATTGCAAATGAAAGATAGGGTAGGGACAACGTAGGCCCCCTCCAGAAACTATCAAGAGAACTGGCTACCCTAGATTTGCAGACGGCTGAGGTTCTTCATGACTTCTTTGCCTCTGTCTTCACTGGCAAAGGCTCTGACCGCACCACCCAAGTCTTGGAATGCTGACACAGGGAATGTGAGAATAAAGACCCTAGGCCCACTGTAGGAGAGGATCTGGTTTGAGACCATCTTAAAAACCTAAACGTACACAAGTCCATGGGACCTGGACACCCATCTGCGGGTCCTGAAGGAGCTGGCAAATGAAGTTGCTAAGACACTGGCCATCATATTTGAAAAATCATGGCACTCAGGTGAAGTTCCTGATGACTGGAGAAAGGGAAATATGACCCCATTTTTCAAGAAGGGGAAAATGGATGAGCCAGGGAATTACAGACCAGTCAGTCTCACCTTTCCTCAGTCCTCAGTCTCCTCTCAGCACCTGAGGTTCACGGACTCAATCCAAATACACCATGGGGCTCATGAAAACCTTTGGGATTTGTCAAGCTTTGCAGATTGCACAGCACATTTTAGGATTCCGAGTGCAGGAAGATTGCAAAGGGCAACGGATAAAAGTTATTTTGAATTTTTTTTTCTTACTTTTCAGTTTAGAAATTTCTGTGACTTCTGGAATGCCTGGCACAGGGATCACTAGAACCTGCCATCAGCCCTCCTGCCTTCCGCAGTGCCCAGTGGGCTTGCGTGGGCCTTGACTGTCCCCTTGTGCTGAGCTCCCAGTGACAGATTTACAGGAGGGTGAAAATTTCTGAAACCGTTCTAGCAGTGATTATATTTGAAAAGTTTGTAGTTTGCAAAGAAAGCCTTTGTACATATGTTAAAATTTTGTAACTTTGCTGTTCTGTATTTTAGGTACTGTTCCAGTAGGTGATTGTGTTTAGAAATCATAAATCAATAGAGAAGCTTCATACGCTGAATACTGCAGTTGTGTTGGTTTGTATCTTAGGTACTTTATAACTAAACGCAACAATGGTGACTTTAGGAATAGAGAAAAATATAACCTAACCCTAACCCTAACCCTAACCCTAACCCTAACCCTAACCCTAATGGTGACTTTAGGAATAGAGACAAATATAACCTAAACCTAACCCTAAACCTAACAGTAACCCTATCCCCAACCACTAACCGTAACCCCTAACCCTAACCCTAACCCTAACGCTAACCCCTAACCCCTAACCCCTAAAACACTAAAACCCTAAAACCCTAAAACTCTAAAACCCTAACCCCATAAAACCCTAACCCCATAAAACCCTAACCCCCTAACCCCATAAAACCCTAACCCCATAAAACTCTAACCCTAACCCTAACACCCTAACCCCCTAACCCCCTAACACCCTAACACCCTAACCCCCTAACACCCTAACCCCCTAACGCCCTAACCCCCTAAAAGCCTAACCCTAACCCTAAGCCTAACCCAGCAGAGAACCCTAACCAGCAGAGAAGCTGTGGCTGCCCCATCCTTCGCAGTGTTCAAGGCCAGGTTGGATGAGAGTCAGGTTTGCTCTGAAGCAGTGCTTTGTCCAGCTCTGATAATCACAAGGGATATCAGATAAATTCCAACTTGATTGTAAAGTTCACTATTTGTACTTATGACTCGGATGAGTCTGGGCTGCACAAGAGAGGCTCGGCATGGCCTTAGAATTGTAGAATCATAGACTAGTTAGGGTTGAAAAGGACCTTAAGACCATCTAGTTCCAACCCCCCTGCTATGGGCAGGGACAGCTCACACTAAACCATGTCACCCAAGGCTCTATCCAAAATGGCCTTGAACACTGCCAGGGATGGAGCATTCACGACTTCCCTGGGCAACCTCTTCCAGTGCCTCACCACCCTTACAGTCAAGAACTTCTTCCTTATATCCAATCTAAACTTCCTCTGTTTATGTTTGAGCATGTTACCCCTTGTCCTATCTCTACAGTCCCTAGTGAAGAGGCCCTCTCCAGCATATTAATAGGCCTCCTTTAGATACTGGAAGGCTGCTATGAGGTCTCCACGCAGCCTTCTCTTCTCCAGGCTGAACAGCCCCAACTTTCTCAGCCTGTCTTCATATGGGAGGTGCTCCAGTCCCCTGATCATCCTTGTGGCCCTCCTCTGGACTTGCTCCAACAGTTCCATGTCCTTTTGATGTTGAGGACACCAGAACTGCACACAATACCCCAAGCGACTGCACACAGCTGGCTCATGTTCATTTTCTCATCAAAAATCATTTTGTCTGGGTTCTTTATTTCCTAGTATAACACTGCTGACATTTTTCCTTTGGCGTATAAAGTATTCTACGGATGACTGAAAATGGGAAGAGTATTTATACAGTTGGAAGTTCTCAGCTCTTTCTAGCTTAGTCCAGAGCCACTAAGAGTCCTTTCCCGTTTGACCACTGCTTACACTTGCAGTGCTTTTAAGTTGCCTTCAACCACAGATTGATCTTAATAACAACCAAGCATCCTGTGCTGAGAGCAGGGGAGCAATGATTCAAAGAGCAGATCACGGAGGTCTCATGGGGAGAAGCAAAGGACTGTGCCCAGCAGAGCATGGCCAGCAGCCACCTCCAGTGCCAGACACCAAGAGAGCTGCCTGAACGCACCCTCCCCAGGCCTGGGCTGCACTTTCCCCCCACTCCCTGCCCATGTCTCTGCCGCCTGGAGCTGTCCCTGCCAGGAGCTGCTGCTCTGGGCCCAGCTCTGCTCCCTCTCAGTGCTCCCAGAGCCCATCCCATGGGCTGTGTGCTCAGCTCTGCCCTGCACACCCCTCCCGGCAGCAGGGCTCTGCCCAGGAGCATCTCTGCCCGTGCAGGGTCTCAGGAGAAGCTCACACAAGTCCTGACAAGACTCTCGGTGCCTTCTCCAAAGCAGAGAAGTAAATTCCCAGCTCCCACTGCCCAACCTGCCCACCAAGAGTGGAAAACATCAGAGCTCAGAATCCTTCCTTTGAAGGCAAATGCTGCCTCAGTGTCTTTCAGAAGGACCCTCTGAACTCAGAGTCATGTGGAGCTCTGAGCAGCCCTGACTCACACAGCACCTTCTCCAGTGCACAAGAACGCTTTTCCTTTCCTTTCCTTTCCTTTCCTGCCAGGTGTTGTTCCTTCCCCCCGAGCTTCTCCCCCAGCACTGTGGGGAGCTCCCGGGCAGGCTGAGTGTGGGGGTTGGAATGCATCGAAACTGTCAGAGACCATGGGAAGGAGGAACTACAGCAGGCAATGAGGAGTGACCCGTCCCTGACTGGTACTCGGAAGATGTTGGAACTGGCAAGGAACAAGGACGTCGGAACTGGAAAGAGGATGTTGATAGACCTTTCGCCTCATGTAATTGCAAGGCAAACACAGATGTGCTTGGCAAATACCTCTGGGTCCGTGCCTTTCATCCTCATAGCTGAGTGCTGACCCTGGCAGGAGGCAGAGCTCCTGCCCCTGCACACAGCCCCTAGGCTGCAGCGACCCTGCTCGCAAGGACAGAGATGGGCACCCCTCGCTGCACACCCACAGTCACAGCCTGCAGCCAGCCCCGGGACAAAGGCCTGCCTTACACCGGCCATCGCACAGTGCAGAGTGAAGCCCTGCTCTGCAGAACATCATCCTCCTCCTTATCTACACAGAGAAACCAAGGGAGTCCCCCTGACAGATCCCATGGACTGTCCGAGGCCGCAGGCTCTGACTGGGAGGTAGAAGTTCTCCTGCCCTGACACCTTCTCAGCACCTCTGACACCAGCAGCTCCTGCACACAGAAGGCTCCTGCTTCGCCCCCAGCACCTCTGCAGGCAGAGCTCAGCTCCAAGCACAGGAACAAGCCCAGCGCCTCCTCCTCACCCATCCCCTGCTCCTACAGCTGGGATGGCACCAGCACATCTCCTGACAGCTTCTCCTCCCTTTAGAGCACGCACCCACAATGTGTTTCAAGGCAACACTAAAACAGGATTGCAAAGTCAAAGAACATGTACCTGGATGCGCAGGGCAGCCACGGGAAATGCAGCCTCCCGAGGGAGGGGTCTCCTCTGCACTGGTTACTGCAGGGCTCTGGCTCCTTCAATAGCCCACGCTCAGCGTGGGGGCCCCGTCACAATGGGTGTCTCCACAGCCACCGCCAGGGCTTTGTGATGGCTTCAGAGCATGCAACTCTGTCTGAGGACAGGTGAGCAGTCAACAGAGAGTTTATGGGTCAGGTTTAAAGGGAGAACAGCCACGGGAGACATTACTGTGGGCATCTGCTACAGACCACCTGATCAAGAGGACTCTGTGGATGAAGCACTCTACAGACAGATAGGAAGAGCCTCACGCTCGCAGGCCCTTGTTCTCATGGGGGACTTCAACCACCCTGACATCTGTTGGAGCAATGGTACGGCCCAGCACAAGCAATCCAGGAGGTTCCTCGATTGTGTGGAAGATAACTTCCTTCTGCAATTAATAGAGGAGCCGACAAGGAGGGGTGCCATGCCAGACCTCATGCTCACCAACAGGGAAGGGCTCATTGGAAATGTGACACTCCAGAGCAGCCTTGGTTGCAGCCATCATGAGATGGTCGAATTTGAGATCCTCAGCACAGTGAGAAGAGCGTGCAGCGAGCTCACTGCCCTGGACTTGAAGAGAGCAGACTTTGGCCTCTTCAGGAACCTGCTTAGTAAGGTTCCATGGGATATAGCCCTAGAGGGCAGGGGAGCCCAAGGTTGTTGGTTGCTATTCAAGGATCTCCTACTACAAGCTCAAGAGTATTGCATCGCAACTAGAAGGAAGTGCAGCAGGACGGCCAGGAGACCTGACTGGATGGATAAGGAGCTGCTGAGGAAACTTGGAAGGAAAAAAAAGGCTTATAAAAGGTGGAAGCAAGGACAGGCAGTCTGGGAAGAATACAGGCATGTTGTCTGAGAAGCTATGGACCAGGGTAGGAAAGCTAAGGCCCAGTTAGAATTAAACTTGGCTAGGGGTGTGAAAGATAACAGGAAGGGATTCTATAGTTACATTGCAAATGAAAGATAGGCTAGGGACAACGTAGGCCCCCTCCAGAAACTATCAAGAGAACTGGCTACCCTAGATTTGCAGACGGCTGAGGTTCTTAATGACTTCTTTGCCTCTGTCTTCACTGGCAAAGGCTCTGACCGCACCACCCAAGTCTTGGAATGCTGACACAGGGAATGTGAGAATAAAGACCCTAGGCCCACTGTAGGAGAGGATCTGGTTTGAGACCATCTTAAAAACCTAAACGTACACAAGTCCATGGGACCTGGACATCCATCTGCGGGTCCTGAAGGAGCTGGCAAATGAAGTTGCTAAGACACTGGCCATCATATTTGAAAAATCATGGCACTCAGGTGAAGTTCCTGATGACTGGAGAAAGGGAAATATGACCCCATTTTTCAAGAAGGGGAAAATGGATGAGCCAGGGAATTACAGACCAGTCAGTCTCACCTTTCCTCAGTCCTCAGTCTCCTCTCAGCACCTGAGGTTCACGGACTCAATCCAAATACACCATGGGGCTCATGAAAACCTTTGGGATTTGTCAAGCTTTGCAGATTGCACAGCACATTTTAGGATTCCGAGTGCAGGAAGATTGCAAAGGGCAACGGATAAAAGTTATTTTGAATTTTTTTTTCTTACTTTTCAGTTTAGAAATTTCTGTGACTTCTGGAATGCCTGGCACAGGGATCACTAGAACCTGCCATCAGCCCTCCTGCCTTCCGCAGTGCCCAGTGGGCTTGCGTGGGCCTTGACTGTCCCCTTGTGCTGAGCTCCCAGTGACAGATTTACAGGAGGGTGAAAATTTCTGAAACCGTTCTAGGAGTGATTATATTTGAAAAGTTTGTAGTTTGCAAAGAAAGCCTT
>NW_027664269.1:0-63000 GCF_963264785.1 Psittacula echo
CTGACTCGGATGAGTCTGGGCTGCACAAGAGAGGCTCGGCATGGCCTTAGAATTGTAGAATCATAGACTAGTTAGGGTTGAAAAGGACCTTAAGACCATCTAGTTCCAACCCCCCTGCTATGGGCAGGGACAGCTCACACTAAACCCTGTCACCCAAGGCTCTATCCAAAATGGCCTTGAACACTGCCAGGGATGGAGCATTCACGACTTCCCTGGGCAACCTCTTCCAGTGCCTCACCACCCTTACAGTCAAGAACTTCTTCCTTATATCCAATCTAAACTTCCTCTGTTTATGTTTGAGCATGTTACCCCTTGTCCTATCTCTACAGTCCCTAGTGAAGAGGCCCTCTCCAGCATATTAATAGGCCTCCTTTAGATACTGGAAGGCTGCTATGAGGTCTCCACGCAGCCTTCTCTTCTCCAGGCTGAACAGCACCAACTTTCTCGGCCTGTCTTCATATGGGAGGTGCTCCAGTCCCCTGATCATCCTTGTGGCCCTCCTCTGGACTTGCTCCAACAGTTCCATGTCCTTTTGATGTTGAGGACACCAGAACTGCACACAATACCCCAAGCGACTGCACACAGCTGGCTCATGTTCATTTTCTCATCAAAAATCATTTTGTCTGTGTTCTTTATTTCCTAGTATAACACTGCTGACATTTTTCCTTTGGCGTATAAAGTATTCTACGGATGACTGAAAATGGGAAGAGTATTGATACAGTTGGAAGTTCTCAGCTCTTTCTAGCTTAGTCCAGAGCCACTAAGAGTCCTTTCCCATTTGACCACTGCTTCCACTTGCAGTGCTTTTAAGTTGCCTTCAACCACAGATTGATCTTACTAACAACCAAGCATCCTGTGCTGAGAGCAGGGGAGCAATGATTCAAAGAGCAGATGACGGAGGTCTCATGGGGAGAAGCAAAGGACTGTGCCCAGCAGAGCATGGCCAGCAGCCACCTCCAGTGCCAGACACCAAGAGAGCTGCCTGAACGCACCCTCCCCAGGCCTGGGCTGCACTTTCCCCCCACTCCCTGCCCATGTCTCTGCCGCCTGGAGCTGTCCCTGCCAGGAGCTGCTGCTCTGGGCCCAGCTCTGCTCCCTCTCAGTGCTCCCAGAGCCCATCCCATGGGCTGTGTGCTCAGCTCTGCCCTGCACACCCCTCCCGGCAGCAGGGCTCTGCCCAGGAGCATCTCTGCCCGTGCAGGGTCTCAGGAGAAGCTCACACAAGTCCTGACAAGACTCTCGCTGCCTTCTCCAAAGCAGAGAAGTAAATTCCCAGCTCCCACTGCCCAACCTGCCCACCAAGAGTGGAAAACATCAGAGCTCAGAATCCTTCCTTTGAAGGCAAATGCTGCCTCAGTGTCTTTCAGAAGGACCCTCTGAACTCAGAGTGATGTGGAGCTCTGAGCAGCCCTGACTCACACAGCACCTTCTCCAGTGCACAAGAACGCTTTTCCTTTCCTTTCCTTTCCTTTCCTGCCAGGTGTTGTTCCTTCCCCCCGAGCTTCTCCCCCAGCACTGTGGGGAGCTCCCGGGCAGGCTGAGTGTGGGGGTTGGAATGCATCGAAACTGTCAGAGACCATGGGAAGGAGGAACTACAGCAGGCAATGAGGAGTGACCCGTCCCTGACTGGTACTCGGAAGATGTTGGAACTGGCAAGGAACAAGGACGTCGGAACTGGAAAGAGGATGTTGATAGACCTTTCGCCTCATGTAATTGCAAGGCAAACACAGATGTGCTTGGCAAATACCTCTGGGTCCGTGCCTTTCATCCTCATAGCTGAGTGCTGACCCTGGCAGGAGGCAGAGCTCCTGCCCCTGCACACAGCCCCTAGGCTGCAGCGACCCTGCTCGCAAGGACAGAGATGGGCACCCCTCGCTGCACACCCACAGTCACAGCCTGCAGCCAGCCCCGGGACAAAGGCCTGCCTTACACTGGCCATCGCACAGTGCATAGTGAAGCCCTGCTCTGCAGAACATCATCCTCCTCCTTATCTACACAGAGAAACCAAGGGAGTCCTCCTGACAGATCCCATGGACTGTCCGAGGCAGCAGGCTCTGACTGGGAGGTAGAAGTTCTCCTGCCCTGACACCTTCTCAGCACCTCTGACACCAGCAGCTCCTGCACACAGAAGGCTCCTGCTTCGCCCCCAGCACCTCTGCAGGCAGAGCTCAGCTCCAAGCACAGGAACAAGCCCAGCGCCTCCTCCTCACCCAGCCCCTGCTCCTACAGCTGGGATGGCACCAGCACATCTCCTGACAGCTTCTCCTCCCTTTAGAGCACGCACCCACAATGTGTTTCAAGGCAACACTAAAACAGGATTGCAAAGTCAAAGAACATGTACCTGGATGCGCAGGGCAGCCACGGGAAATGCAGCCTCCCGAGGGAGGGGTCTCCTCTGCACTGGTTACTGCAGGGCTCTGGCTCCTTCAATAGCCCACGCTCAGCGTGGGGGCCCCGTCACAATGGGTGTCTCCACAGCGACCGCCAGGGCTTTGTGATGGCTTCAGAGCATGCAACTCTGTCTGAGGACAGGTGAGCAGTCAACAGAGAGTTGATGGGTCAGGTTTAAAGGGAGAACAGCCATGGGAGACATTACTGTGGGCATCTGCTACAGACCACCTGATCAAGAGGACTCTGTGGATGAAGCACTCTACAGACAGATAGGAAGAGCCTCACGCTCGCAGGCCCTTGTTCTCATGGGGGACTTCAACCACCCTGACATCTGTTGGAGCAATGGTACGGCCCAGCACAAGCAATCCAGGAGGTTCCTCGATTGTGTGGAAGATAACTTCCTTCTGCAAGTAATAGAGGAGCCGACAAGGAGGGGTGCCATGCCAGACCTCATGCTCACCAACAGGGAAGGGCTCATTGGAAATGTGACACTCCAGAGCAGCCTTGGTTGCAGCGATCATGAGATGGTCGAATTTGAGATCCTCAGCACAGTGAGAAGAGCGTGCAGCGAGCTCACTGCCCTGGACTTGAAGAGAGCAGACTTTGGCCTCTTCAGGAACCTGCTTAGTAAGGTTCCATGGGATATAGCCCTAGAGGGCAGGGGAGCCCAAGGTTGTTGGTTGCTATTCAAGGATCTCCTACTACAAGCTCAAGAGTATTGCATCGCAACTAGAAGGAAGTGCAGCAGGACGGCCAGGAGACCTGACTGGATGGATAAGGAGCTGCTGAGGAAACTTGGAAGGAAGAAAAAGGCTTATAAAAGGTGGAAGCAAGGACAGGCAGTCTGGGAAGAATACAGGCATGTTGTCTGAGAAGCTATGGACCAGGTTAGGAAAGCTAAGGCCCAGTTAGAATTAAACTTGGCTAGGGGTGTGAAAGACAACAGGAAGGGATTCTATAGTTACATTGCAAATGAAAGATAGGCTAGGGACAACGTAGGCCCCCTCCAGAAACTATCAAGAGAACTGGCTACCCTAGATTTGCAGACGGCTGAGGTTCTTCATGACTTCTTTGCCTCTGTCTTCACTGGCAAAGGCTCTGACCGCACCACCCAAGTCTTGGAATGCTGACACAGGGAATGTGAGAATAAAGACCCTAGGCCCACTGTAGGAGAGGATCTGGTTTGAGACCATCTTAAAAACCTAAACGTACACAAGTCCATGGGACCTGGATATCCATCTGCGGGTCCTGAAGGAGCTGGCAAATGAAGTTGCTAAGACACTGGCCATCATATTTGAAAAATCATGGCACTCAGGTGAAGTTCCTGATGACTGGAGAAAGGGAAATATGACCCCATTTTTCAAGAAGGGGAAAATGGATGAGCCAGGGAATTACAGACCAGTCAGTCTCACCTTTCCTCAGTCCTCAGACTCCTCTCAGCACCTGAGCTTCGTGGACTCAATCCAAATACACCATGGGGCTCATGAAAACCTTTGGGATTTGTCAAGCCTTGCAGATTGCACAGCACATTTTAGGATTCTGAGTGCAGGACGATTGCAAAGGGCAACGGATAAAAGTTATTTTGAATTTCTTTTTCTTACTTTTCAGTTTAGAAATTTCTGTGACTTCTGGAATGCCTGGCACAGGGATCACTAGAACCTGCCATCAGCCCTCCTGCCTTCCGCAGTGCCCAGTGGGCTTGCGTGGGCCTTGACTGTCCCCTTGTGCTGAGCTCCCAGTGACAGATTTACAGGAGGGTGAAAATTTCTGAAACCGTTCTAGCAGTGATTATTTTTGAAAAGTTTGTAGTTTGCAAAGAAAGCCTTTGTACATATGTTAAAATTTTGTCACTTTGCTGTTCTGTATTTTAGGTACTGTTCCAGTAGGTGATTGTGTTTAGAAATCATAAATCAATAGAGAAGCTTCATACGCTGAATACTGCAGTTGTGATGGTTTGTATCTTAGGTACTTTATAACTAAACGCTACAATGGTGACTTAAGGAATAGAGACAAATATAACCTGAACCTAACCCTAAACCTAACCCTAACGCTAACCCTAACCCTAACCCCTAACCCTAACCCCTAACCCTAACACTAACCCTAACCCCTAACCCCTAAACCCTAAAACCCTAAAACCCTAAAACTCTAAAACCCTAACCCCATAAAACCCTAACCCCATAAAATTCTAACCCCCTAACCCCATAAAACCCTAACCCCATAAAACCCTAACCCTAACCCCCTAACCCCCTAACCCCCTAACACCCTAACACCCTAACCCCCTAACGCCCTAACCCCCTAAAACCCTAACCCTAACCCTAAGCCTAACCCAGCAGAGAACCCTAACCAGCAGAGAAGCTGTGGCTGCCCCATCCTTCGCAGTGTTCAAGGCCAGGTTGGATGGGAGTCAGGTTTGCTCTGAAGCAGTGCTTTGTCCAGCTCTGATAATCACAAGGGATATCAGATAAATTCCAACTTGATTGTAAAGTTCACTATTTGTACTTATGACTCGGATGAGTCTGGGCTGCACAAGAGAGGCTCGGCATGGCCTTAGAATTGTAGAATCATAGACTAGTTAGGGTTGAAAAGGACCTTAAGACCATCTAGTTCCAACCCCCCTGCTATGGGCAGGGACAGCTCACACTAAACCCTGTCACCCAAGGCTCTATCCAAAATGGCCTTGAACACTGCCAGGGATGGAGCATTCACGACTTCCCTGGGCAACCTCTTCCAGTGCCTCACCACCCTTACAGTCAAGAACTTCTTCCTTATATCCAATCTAAACTTCCTCTGTTTATGTTTGAGCATGTTACCCCTTGTCCTATCTCTACAGTCCCTAGTGAAGAGGCCCTCTCCAGCATATTAATAGGCCTCCTTTAGATACTGGAAGGCTGCTATGAGATCTCCACGCAGCCTTCTCTTCTCCAGGCTGAACAGCCCCAACTTTCTCAGCCTGTCTTCAGATGGGAGGTGCTCCAGTCCCCTGATCATCCTTGTGGCCCTCCTCTGGACTTGCTCCAACAGTTCCATGTCCTTTTGATGTTGAGGACACCAGAACTGCACACAATACCCCAAGCGACTGCACACAGCTGGCTCATGTTCATTTTCTCATCAAAAATCATTTTGTCTGTGTTCTTTATTTCCTAGTATAACACTGCTGACATTTTTCCTTTGGCGTATAAAGTATTCTACGGATGACTGAAAATGGGAAGAGTATTGATACAGTTGGAAGTTCTCAGCTCTTTCTAGCTTAGTCCAGAGCCACTAAGAGTCCTTTCCCATTTGACCACTGCTTCCACTTGCAGTGCTTTTAAGTTGCCTTCAACCACAGATTGATCTTAATAACAACCAAGCATCCTGTGCTGAGAGCAGGGGAGCAATGATTCAAAGAGCAGATGACGGAGGTCTCATGGGGAGAAGCAAAGGACTGTGCCCAGCAGAGCATGGCCAGCAGCCACCTCCAGTGCCAGACACCAAGAGAGCTGCCTGAACGCACCCTCCCCAGGCCTGGGCTGCACTTTCCCCCCACTCCCTGCCCATGTCTCTGCCGCCTGGAGCTGTCCCTGCCAGGAGCTGCTGCTCTGGGCCCAGCTCTGCTCCCTCTCAGTGCTCCCAGAGCCCATCCCATGGGCTGTGTGCTCAGCTCTGCCCTGCACACCCCTCCCGGCAGCAGGGCTCTGCCCAGGAGCATCTCTGCCCGTGCAGGGTCTCAGGAGAAGCTCACACAAGTCCTGACAAGACTCTCGTTGCCTTCTCCAAAGCAGAGAAGTAAATTCCCAGCTCCCACTGCCCAACCTGCCCACCAAGAGTGGAAAACATCAGAGCTCAGAATCCTTCCTTTGAAGGCAAATGCTGCCTCAGTGTCTTTCAGAAGGACCCTCTGAACTCAGAGTGATGTGGAGCTCTGAGCAGCCCTGACTCACACAGCACCTTCTCCAGTGCACAAGAACGCTTTTCCTTTCCTTTCCTTTCCTGCCAGGTGTTGTTCCTTCCCCCCGAGCTTCTCCCCCAGCACTGTGGGGAGCTCCCGGGCAGGCTGAGTGTGGGGGTTGGAATGCATCGAAACTGTCAGAGACCATGGGAAGGAGGAACTACAGCAGGCAATGAGGAGTGACCCGTCCCTGACTGGTACTCGGAAGATGTTGGAACTGGCAAGGAACAAGGACGTCGGAACTGGAAAGAGGATGTTGATAGACCTTTCGCCTCATGTAATTGCAAGGCAAACACAGATGTGCTTGGCAAATACCTCTGGGTCCGTGCCTTTCATCCTCATAGCTGAGTGCTGACCCTGGCAGGAGGCAGAGCTCCTGCCCCTGCACACAGCCCCTAGGCTGCAGCGACCCTGCTCGCAAGGACAGAGATGGGCACCCCTCGCTGCACACCCACAGTCACAGCCTGCAGCCAGCCCCGGGACAAAGGCCTGCCTTACACTGGCCATCGCACAGTGCATAGTGAAGCCCTGCTCTGCAGAACATCATCCTCCTCCTTATCTACACAGAGAAACCAAGGGAGTCCTCCTGACAGATCCCATGGACTGTCCGAGGCAGCAGGCTCTGACTGGGAGGTAGAAGTTCTCCTGCCCTGACACCTTCTCAGCACCTCTGACACCAGCAGCTCCTGCACACAGAAGGCTCCTGCTTCGCCCCCAGCACCTCTGCAGGCAGAGCTCAGCTCCAAGCACAGGAACAAGCCCAGCGCCTCCTCCTCACCCAGCCCCTGCTCCTACAGCTGGGATGGCACCAGCACATCTCCTGACAGCTTCTCCTCCCTTTAGAGCACGCACCCACAATGTGTTTCAAGGCAACACTAAAACAGGATTGCAAAGTCAAAGAACATGTACCTGGATGCGCAGGGCAGCCACGGGAAATGCAGCCTCCCGAGGGAGGGGTCTCCTCTGCACTGGTTACTGCAGGGCTCTGGCTCCTTCAATAGCCCACGCTCAGCGTGGGGGCCCCGTCACAATGGGTGTCTCCACAGCGACCGCCAGGGCTTTGTGATGGCTTCAGAGCATGCAACTCTGTCTGAGGACAGGTGAGCAGTCAACAGAGAGTTGATGGGTCAGGTTTAAAGGGAGAACAGCCATGGGAGACATTACTGTGAGCATCTGCTACAGACCACCTGATCAAGAGGACTCTGTGGATGAAGCACTCTACAGACAGATAGGAAGAGCCTCACGCTCGCAGGCCCTTGTTCTCATGGGGGACTTCAACCACCCTGACATCTGTTGGAGCAATGGTACGGCCCAGCACAAGCAATCCAGGAGGTTCCTCGATTGTGTGGAAGATAACTTCCTTCTGCAAGTAATAGAGGAGCCGACAAGGAGGGGTGCCATGCCAGACCTCATGCTCACCAACAGGGAAGGGCTCATTGGAAATGTGACACTCCAGAGCAGCCTTGGTTGCAGCGATCATGAGATGGTCGAATTTGAGATCCTCAGCACAGTGAGAAGAGCGTGCAGCGAGCTCACTGCCCTGGACTTCAAGAGAGCAGACTTTGGCCTCTTCAGGAACCTGCTTAGTAAGGTTCCATGGGATATAGCCCTAGAGGGCAGGGGAGCCCAAGGTTGTTGGTTGCTATTCAAGGATCTCCTACTACAAGCTCAAGAGTATTGCATCGCAACTAGAAGGAAGTGCAGCAGGACGGCCAGGAGACCTGACTGGATGGATAAGGAGCTGCTGAGGAAACTTGGAAGGAAGAAAAAGGCTTATAAAAGGTGGAAGCAAGGACAGGCAGTCTGGGAAGAATACAGGCATGTTGTCTGAGAAGCTATGGACCAGGTTAGGAAAGCTAAGGCCCAGTTAGAATTAAACTTGGCTAGGGGTGTGAAAGACAACAGGAAGGGATTCTATAGTTACATTGCAAATGAAAGATAGGGTAGGGACAACGTAGGCCCCCTCCAGAAACTATCAAGAGAACTGGCTACCCTAGATTTGCAGACGGCTGAGGTTCTTAATGACTTCTTTGCCTCTGTCTTCACTGGCAAAGGCTCTGACCGCACCACCCAAGTCTTGGAATGCTGACACAGGGAATGTGAGAATAAAGACCCTAGGCCCACTGTAGGAGAGGATCTGGTTTGAGACCATCTTAAAAACCTAAATGTACACAAGTCCATGGGACCTGGACATCCATCTGCGGGTCCTGAAGGAGCTGGCAAATGAAGTTGCTAAGACACTGGCCATCATATTTGAAAAATCATGGCACTCAGGTGAAGTTCCTGATGACTGGAGAAAGGGAAATATGACCCCATTTTTCAAGAAGGGGAAAATGGATGAGCCAGGGAATTACAGACCAGTCAGTCTCACCTTTCCTCAGTCCTCAGTCTCCTCTCAGCACCTGAGCTTCGTGGACTCAATCCAAATACACCATGGGGCTCATGAAAACCTTTGGGATTTGTCAAGCCTTGCAGATTGCACAGCACATTTTAGGATTCTGAGTGCAGGACGATTGCAAAGGGCAACGGATAAAAGTTATTTTGAATTTCTTTTTCTTACTTTTCAGTTTAGAAATTTCTGTGACTTCTGGAATGCCTGGCACAGGGATCACTAGAACCTGCCATCAGCCCTCCTGCCTTCCGCAGTGCCCAGTGGGCTTGCGTGGGCCTTGACTGTCCCCTTGTGCTGAGCTCCCAGTGACAGATTTACAGGAGGGTGAAAATTTCTGAAACCGTTCTAGCAGTGATTATTTTTGAAAAGTTTGTAGTTTGCAAAGAAAGCCTTTGTACATATGTTAAAATTTTGTCACTTTGCTGTTCTGTATTTTAGGTACTGTTCCAGTAGGTGATTGTGTTTAGAAATCATAAATCAATAGAGAAGCTTCATACGCTGAATACTGCAGTTGTGTTGGTTTGTATCTTAGGTACTTTATAACTAAACGCTACAATGGTGACTTAAGGAATAGAGACAAATATAACCTAACCCTAACCCTAAACCTAACCCTAACCCTAACCCAAACCCTAATGGTGACTTTAGGAATAGAGACAAATATAACCTAACCCTAACCCTACACCTAAACCTAACCCTAACCCTAACCCTAACCCTAATGGTGACTTTAGGAATAGAGACAAATATAACCTAACCCTAACGCTAACCCTAACGCTAACACTAACCCTAAACCCTAACCCTAACCCCTAACCCTAACCCTAACCCTAACCCTAACCCCTAACCCCTAAACCCTAAAACCCTAAAACCCTAAAACCTAAAACCCTAAAACTCTAAAACCCTAACCCCATAAAACCCTAACCCCATAAAACCCTAACCCCCTAACCCCATAAAACCCTAACCCCATAAAACCCTAACCCTAACCCCCTAACCCCCTAACCCCCTAACACCCTAACACCCTAACCCCCTAACGCCCTAACCCCCTAAAACCCTAACCCTAACCCTAAGCCTAACCCAGCAGAGAACCCTAACCAGCAGAGAAGCTGTGGCTGCCCCATCCTTCGCAGTGTTCAAGGCCATGTTGGATGGGAGTCAGGTTTGCTCTGAAGCAGTGCTTTGTCCAGCTCTGATAATCACAAGGGATATCAGATAAATTCCAACTTGATTGTAAAGTTCACTATTTGTACTTCTGACTCGGATGAGTCTGGGCTGCACAAGAGAGGCTCGGCATGGCCTTAGAATTGTAGAATCATAGACTAGTTAGGGTTGAAAAGGACCTTAAGACCATCTAGTTCCAACCCCCCTGCTATGGGCAGGGACAGCTCACACTAAACCCTGTCACCCAAGGCTCTATCCAAAATGGCCTTGAACACTGCCAGGGATGGAGCATTCACGACTTCCCTGGGCAACCTCTTCCAGTGCCTCACCACCCTTACAGTCAAGAACTTCTTCCTTATATCCAATCTAAACTTCCTCTGTTTCTGTTTGAGCATGTTACCCCTTGTCCTATCTCTACAGTCCCTAGTGAAGAGGCCCTCTCCAGCATATTAATAGGCCTCCTTTAGATACTGGAAGGCTGCTATGAGGTCTCCACGCAGCCTTCTCTTCTCCAGGCTGAACAGCCCCAACTTTCTCGGCCTGTCTTCATATGGGAGGTGCTCCAGTCCCCTCATCATCCTTGTGGCCCTCCTCTGGACTTGCTCCAACAGTTCCATGTCCTTTTGATGTTGAGGACACCAGAACTGCACACAATACCCCAAGCGACTGCACACAGCTGGCTCATGTTCATTTTCTCATCAAAAATCATTTTGTCTGTGTTCTTTATTTCCTAGTATAACACTGCTGACATTTTTCCTTTGGCGTATAAAGTATTCTACGGATGACTGAAAATGGGAAGAGTATTTATACAGTTGGAAGTTCTCAGCTCTTTCTAGCTTAGTCCAGAGCCACTAAGAGTCCTTTCCCATTTGACCACTGCTTCCACTTGCAGTGCTTTTAAGTTGCCTTCAACCACAGATTGATCTTAATAACAACCAAGCATCCTGTGCTGAGAGCAGGGGAGCAATGATTCAAAGAGCAGATGACGGAGGTCTCATGGGGAGAAGCAAAGGACTGTGCCCAGCAGAGCATGGCCAGCAGCCACCTCCAGTGCCAGACACCAAGAGAGCTGCCTGAACGCACCCTCCCCAGGCCTGGGCTGCACTTTCCCCCCACTCCCTGCCCATGTCTCTGCCGCCTGGAGCTGTCCCTGCCAGGAGCTGCTGCTCTGGGCCCAGCTCTGCTCCCTCTCAGTGCTCCCAGAGCCCATCCCATGGGCTGTGTGCTCAGCTCTGCCCTGCACACCCCTCCCGGCAGCAGGGCTCTGCCCAGGAGCATCTCTGCCCGTGCAGGGTCTCAGGAGAAGCTCACACAAGTCCTGACAAGACTCTCGCTGCCTTCTCCAAAGCAGAGAAGTAAATTCCCAGCTCCCACTGCCCAACCTGCCCACCAAGAGTGGAAAACATCAGAGCTCAGAATCCTTCCTTTGAAGGCAAATGCTGCCTCAGTGTCTTTCAGAAGGACCCTCTGAACTCAGAGTGATGTGGAGCTCTGAGCAGCCCTGACTCACACAGCACCTTCTCCAGTGCACAAGAACGCTTTTCCTTTCCTTTCCTTTCCTGCCAGGTGTTGTTCCTTCCCCCCGAGCTTCTCCCCCAGCACTGTGGGGAGCTCCCGGGCAGGCTGAGTGTGGGGGTTGGAATGCATCGAAACTGTCAGAGACCATGGGAAGGAGGAACTACAGCAGGCAATGAGGAGTGACCCGTCCCTGACTGGTACTCGGAAGATGTTGGAACTGGCAAGGAACAAGGACGTCGGAACTGGAAAGAGGATGTTGATAGACCTTTCGCCTCATGTAATTGCAAGGCAAACACAGATGTGCTTGGCAAATACCTCTGGGTCCGTGCCTTTCATCCTCATAGCTGAGTGCTGACCCTGGCAGGAGGCAGAGCTCCTGCCCCTGCACACAGCCCCTAGGCTGCAGCGACCCTGCTCGCAAGGACAGAGATGGGCACCCCTCGCTGCACACCCACAGTCACAGCCTGCAGCCAGCCCCGGGACAAAGGCCTGCCTTACACTGGCCATCGCACAGTGCATAGTGAAGCCCTGCTCTGCAGAACATCATCCTCCTCCTTATCTACACAGAGAAACCAAGGGAGTCCCCCTGACAGATCCCATGGACTGTCCGAGGCAGCAGGCTCTGACTGGGAGGTAGAAGTTCTCCTGCCCTGACACCTTCTCAGCACCTCTGACACCAGCAGCTCCTGCACACAGAAGGCTCCTGCTTCGCCCCCAGCACCTCTGCAGGCAGAGCTCAGCTCCAAGCACAGGAACAAGCCCAGCGCCTCCTCCTCACCCAGCCCCTGCTCCTACAGCTGGGATGGCACCAGCACATCTCCTGACAGCTTCTCCTCCCTTTAGAGCACGCACCCACCATGTGTTTCAAGGCAACACTAAAACAGGATTGCAAAGTCAAAGAACATGTACCTGGATGCGCAGGGCAGCCACGGGAAATGCAGCCTCCCGAGGGAGGGGTCTCCTCTGCACTGGTTACTGCAGGGCTCTGGCTCCTTCAATAGCCCACGCTCAGCGTGGGGGCCCCGTCACAATGGGTGTCTCCACAGCGACCGCCAGGCCTTTGTGATGGCTTCAGAGCATGCAACTCTGTCTGAGGACAGGTGAGCAGTCAACAGAGAGTTGATGGGTCAGGTTTAAAGGGAGAACAGCCATGGGAGACATTACTGTGGGCATCTGCTACAGACCACCTGATCAAGAGGACTCTGTGGATGAAGCACTCTACAGACAGATAGGAAGAGCCTCACGCTCGCAGGCCCTTGTTCTCATGGGGGACTTCAACCACCCTGACATCTGTTGGAGCAATGGTACGGCCCAGCACAAGCAATCCAGGAGGTTCCTCGATTGTGTGGAAGATAACTTCCTTCTGCAAGTAATAGAGGAGCCGACAAGGAGGGGTGCCATGCCAGACCTCATGCTCACCAACAGGGAAGGGCTCATTGGAAATGTGACACTCCAGAGCAGCCTTGGTTGCAGCGATCATGAGATGGTCGAATTTGAGATCCTCAGCACAGTGAGAAGAGCGTGCAGCGAGCTCACTGCCCTGGACTTCAAGAGAGCAGACTTTGGCCTCTTCAGGAACCTGCTTAGTAAGGTTCCATGGGATATAGCCCTAGAGGGCAGGGGAGCCCAAGGTTGTTGGTTGCTATTCAAGGATCTCCTACTACAAGCTCAAGAGTATTGCATCGCAACTAGAAGGAAGTGCAGCAGGACGGCCAGGAGACCTGACTGGATGGATAAGGAGCTGCTGAGGAAACTTGGAAGGAAAAAAAAGGCTTATAAAAGGTGGAAGCAAGGACAGGCAGTCTGGGAAGAATACAGGCATGTTGTCTGAGAAGCTATGGACCAGGTTAGGAAAGCTAAGGCCCAGTTAGAATTAAACTTGGCTAGGGGTGTGAAAGATAACAGGAAGGGATTCTATAGTTACATTGCAAATGAAAGATAGGGTAGGGACAACGTAGGCCCCCTCCAGAAACTATCAAGAGAACTGGCTACCCTAGATTTGCAGACGGCTGAGGTTCTTAATGACTTCTTTGCCTCTGTCTTCACTGGCAAAGGCTCTGACCGCACCACCCAAGTCTTGGAATGCTGACACAGGGAATGTGAGAATAAAGACCCTAGGCCCACTGTAGGAGAGGATCTGGTTTGAGACCATCTTAAAAACCTAAACGTACACAAGTCCATGGGACCTGGACATCCATCTGCGGGTCCTGAAGGAGCTGGCAAATGAAGTTGCTAAGACACTGGCCATCATATTTGAAAAATCATGGCACTCAGGTGAAGTTCCTGATGACTGGAGAAAGGGAAATATGACCCCATTTTTCAAGAAGGGGAAAATGGATGAGCCAGGGAATTACAGACCAGTCAGTCTCACCTTTCCTCAGTCCTCAGTCTCCTCTCAGCACCTGAGCTTCGTGGACTCAATCCAAATACACCATGGGGCTCATGAAAACCTTTGGGATTTGTCAAGCCTTGCAGATTGCACAGCACATTTTAGGATTCTGAGTGCAGGACGATTGCAAAGGGCAACGGATAAAAGTTATTTTGAATTTCTTTTTCTTACTTTTCAGTTTAGAAATTTCTGTGACTTCTGGAATGCCTGGCACAGGGATCACTAGAACCTGCCATCAGCCCTCCTGCCTTCCGCAGTGCCCAGTGGGCTTGCGTGGGCCTTGACTGTCCCCTTGTGCTGAGCTCCCAGTGACAGATTTACAGGAGGGTGAAAATTTCTGAAACCGTTCGAGCAGTGATTATTTTTGAAAAGTTTGTAGTTTGCAAAGAAAGCCTTTGTACATATGTTAAAATTTTGTCACTTTGCTGTTCTGTATTTTAGGTACTGTTCCAGTAGGTGATTGTGTTTAGAAATCATAAATCAATAGAGAAGCTTCATACGCTGAATACTGCAGTTGCGTTGGTTTGTATCTTAGGTACTTTATAACTAAACGCTACAATGGTGACTTAAGGAATAGAGACAAATATAACCTAACCCTAACCCTAACCCTAACCCTAACCCTAATCCTAATGGTGACTTTAGGAATAGAGACAAATATAACCTGAACCTAACCCTAAACCTAAACCTAACGCTAACCCTAACCCTAACCCCTAACCCTAACCACTAACCCTAACCCTAACCCTAACCCCTAACCCCTAAACCCTAAAACCCTAAAACCCTAAAACCCTAAAACTCTAAAACCCTAACCCCATAAAACCCTAACCCCATAAAACCCTAACCCCCTAACCCCATAAAACCCTAACCCCATAAAACCCTAACCCTAACCCCCTAACCCCCTAACACCCTAACACCCTAACCCCCTAACGCCCTAACCCCCTAAAACCCTAACCCTAACCCTAAGCCTAACCCAGCAGAGAACCCTAACCAGCAGAGAAGCTGTGGCTGCCCCATCCTTCGCAGTGTTCAAGGCCAGGTTGGATGGGAGTCAGGTTTGCTCTGAAGCAGTGCTTTGTCCAGCTCTGATAATCACAAGGGATATCAGATAAATTCCAACTTGATTGTAAAGTTCACTATTTGTACTTATGACTCGGATGAGTCTGGGCTGCACAAGAGAGGCTCGGCATGGCCTTAGAATTGTAGAATCATAGACTAGTTAGGGTTGAAAAGGACCTTAAGACCATCTAGTTCCAACCCCCCTGCTATGGGCAGGGACAGCTCACACTAAACCCTGTCACCCAAGGCTCTATCCAAAATGGCCTTGAACACTGCCAGGGATGGAGCATTCACGACTTCCCTGGGCAACCTCTTCCAGTGCCTCACCACCCTTACAGTCAAGAACTTCTTCCTTATAGCCAATCTAAACTTCCTCTGTTTCTGTTTGAGCATGTTACCCCTTGTCCTATCTCTACAGTCCCTAGTGAAGAGGCCCTCTCCAGCATATTAATAGGCCTCCTTTAGATACTGGAAGGCTGCTATGAGGTCTCCACGCAGCCTTCTCTTCTCCAGGCTGAACAGCCCCAACTTTCTCGGCCTGTCTTCATATGGGAGGTGCTCCAGTCCCCTCATCATCCTTGTGGCCCTCCTCTGGACTTGCTCCAACAGTTCCATGTCCTTTTGATGTTGAGGACACCAGAACTGCACACAATACCCCAAGCGACTGCACACAGCTGGCTCATGTTCATTTTCTCATCAAAAATCATTTTGTCTGTGTTCTTTATTTCCTAGTATAACACTGCTGACATTTTTCCTTTGGCGTATAAAGTATTCTACGGATGACTGAAAATGGGAAGAGTATTTATACAGTTGGAAGTTCTCAGCTCTTTCTAGCTTAGTACAAAGCCACTAAGAGTCCTTTCCCATTTGACCACTGCTTCCACTTGCAGTGCTTTTAAGTTGCCTTCAACCACAGATTGATCTTAATAACAACCAAGCATCCTGTGCTGAGAGCAGGGGAGCAATGATTCAAAGAGCAGATGACGGAGGTCTCATGGGGAGAAGCAAAGGACTGTGCCCAGCAGAGCATGGCCAGCAGCCACCTCCAGTGCCAGACACCAAGAGAGCTGCCTGAACGCACCCTCCCCAGGCCTGGGCTGCACTTTCCCCCCACTCCCTGCCCATGTCTCTGCCGCCTGGAGCTGTCCCTGCCAGGAGCTGCTGCTCTGGGCCCAGCTCTGCTCCCTCTCAGTGCTCCCAGAGCCCATCCCATGGGCTGTGTGCTCAGCTCTGCCCTGCACACCCCTCCCGGCAGCAGGGCTCTGCCCAGGAGCATCTCTGCCCGTGCAGGGTCTCAGGAGAAGCTCACACAAGTCCTGACAAGACTCTCGCTGCCTTCTCCAAAGCAGAGAAGTAAATTCCCAGCTCCCACTGCCCAACCTGCCCACCAAGAGTGGAAAACATCAGAGCTCAGAATCCTTCCTTTGAAGGCAAATGCTGCCTCAGTGTCTTTCAGAAGGACCCTCTGAACTCAGAGTGATGTGGAGCTCTGAGCAGCCCTGACTCACACAGCACCTTCTCCAGTGCACAAGAACGCTTTTCCTTTCCTTTCCTTTCCTTTCCTGCCAGGTGTTGTTCCTTCCCCCCGAGCTTCTCCCCCAGCACTGTGGGGAGCTCCCGGGCAGGCTGAGTGTGGGGGTTGGAATGCATCGAAACTGTCAGAGACCATGGGAAGGAGGAACTACAGCAGGCAATGAGGAGTGACCCGTCCCTGACTGGTACTCGGAAGATGTTGGAACTGGCAAGGAACAAGGACGTCGGAACTGGAAAGAGGATGTTGATAGACCTTTCGCCTCATGTAATTGCAAGGCAAACACAGATGTGCTTGGCAAATACCTCTGGGTCCGTGCCTTTCATCCTCATAGCTGAGTGCTGACCCTGGCAGGAGGCAGAGCTCCTGCCCCTGCACACAGCCCCTAGGCTGCAGCGACCCTGCTCGCAAGGACAGAGATGGGCACCCCTCGCTGCACACCCACAGTCACAGCCTGCAGCCAGCCCCGGGACAAAGGCCTGCCTTACACTGGCCATCGCACAGTGCATAGTGAAGCCCTGCTCTGCAGAACATCATCCTCCTCCTTATCTACACAGAGAAACCAAGGGAGTCCCCCTGACAGATCCCATGGACTGTCCGAGGCAGCAGGCTCTGACTGGGAGGTAGAAGTTCTCCTGCCCTGACACCTTCTCAGCACCTCTGACACCAGCAGCTCCTGCACACAGAAGGCTCCTGCTTCGCCCCCAGCACCTCTGCAGCCAGAGCTCAGCTCCAAGCACAGGAACAAGCCCAGCGCCTCCTCCTCACCCAGCCCCTGCTCCTACAGCTGGGATGGCACCAGCACATCTCCTGACAGCTTCTCCTCCCTTTAGAGCACGCACCCACAATGTGTTTCAAGGCAACAGTAAAACAGGATTGCAAAGTCAAAGAACATGTACCTGGATGCGCAGGGCAGCCACGGGAAATGCAGCCTCCCAAGGGAGGGGTCTCCTCTGCACTGGTTACTGCAGGGCTCTGGCTCCTTCAATAGCCCACGCTCAGCGTGGGGGCCCCGTCACAATGGGTGTCTCCACAGCGACCGCCAGGCCTTTGTGATGGCTTCAGAGCATGCAACTCTGTCTGAGGACAGGTGAGCAGTCAACAGAGAGTTGATGGGTCAGGTTTAAAGGGAGAACAGCCATGGGAGACATTACTGTGGGCATCTGCTACAGACCACCTGATCAAGAGGACTCTGTGGATGAAGCACTCTACAGACAGATAGGAAGAGCCTCACGCTCGCAGGCCCTTGTTCTCATGGGGGACTTCAACCACCCTGACATCTGTTGGAGCAATGGTACGGCCCAGCACAAGCAATCCAGGAGGTTCCTCGATTGTGTGGAAGATAACTTCCTTCTGCAAGTAATAGAGGAGCCGACAAGGAGGGGTGCCATGCCAGACCTCATGCTCACCAACAGGGAAGGGCTCATTGGAAATGTGACACTCCAGAGCAGCCTTGGTTGCAGCGATCATGAGATGGTCGAATTTGAGATCCTCAGCACAGTGAGAAGAGCGTGCAGCGAGCTCACTGCCCTGGACTTCAAGAGAGCAGACTTTGGCCTCTTCAGGAACCTGCTTAGTAAGGTTCCATGGGATATAGCCCTAGAGGGCAGGGGAGCCCAAGGTTGTTGGTTGCTATTCAAGGATCTCCTACTACAAGCTCAAGAGTATTGCATCGCAACTAGAAGGAAGTGCAGCAGGACGGCCAGGAGACCTGACTGGATGGATAAGGAGCTGCTGAGGAAACTTGGAAGGAAAAAAAAGGCTTATAAAAGGTGGAAGCAAGGACAGGCAGTCTGGGAAGAATACAGGCATGTTGTCTGAGAAGCTATGGACCAGGTTAGGAAAGCTAAGGCCCAGTTAGAATTAAACTTGGCTAGGGGTGTGAAAGACAACAGGAAGGGATTCTATAGTTACATTGCAAATGAAAGATAGGGTAGGGACAACGTAGGCCCCCTCCAGAAACTATCAAGAGAACTGGCTACCCTAGATTTGCAGACGGCTGAGGTTCTTAATGACTTCTTTGCCTCTGTCTTCACTGGCAAAGGCTCTGACCGCATCACCCAAGTCTTGGAATGCTGACACAGGGAATGTGAGAATAAAGACCCTAGGCCCACTGTAGGAGAGGATCTGGTTTGAGACCATCTTAAAAACCTAAATGTACACAAGTCCATGGGACCTGGACATCCATCTGCGGGTCCTGAAGGAGCTGGCAAATGAAGTTGCTAAGACACTGGCCATCATATTTGAAAAATCATGGCACTCAGGTGAAGTTCCTGATGACTGGAGAAAGGGAAATATGACCCCATTTTTCAAGAAGGGGAAAATGGATGAGCCAGGGAATTACAGACCAGTCAGTCTCACCTTTCCTCAGTCCTCAGTCTCCTCTCAGCACCTGAGCTTCGTGGACTCAATCCAAATACACCATGGGGCTCATGAAAACCTTTGGGATTTGTCAAGCCTTGCAGATTGCACAGCACATTTTAGGATTCTGAGTGCAGGACGATTGCAAAGGGCAACGGATAAAAGTTATTTTGAATTTCTTTTTCTTACTTTTCAGTTTAGAAATTTCTGTGACTTCTGGAATGCCTGGCACAGGGATCACTAGAACCTGCCATCAGCCCTCCTGCCTTCCGCAGTGCCCAGTGGGCTTGCGTGGGCCTTGACTGTCCCCTTGTGCTGAGCTCCCAGTGACAGATTTACAGGAGGGTGAAAATTTCTGAAACCGTTCTAGCAGTGATTATTTTTGAAAAGTTTGTAGTTTGCAAAGAAAGCCTTTGTACAAATGTTAAAATTTTGTCACTTTGCTGTTCTGTATTTTAGGTACTGTTCCAGTAGGTGACTGTGTTTAGAAATCATAAATCAATAGAGAAGCTTCATACGCTGAATACTGCAGTTGTGTTGGTTTGTATCTTAGGTACTTTATAACTAAACGCTACAATGGTGACTTAAGGAATAGAGACAAATATAACCTAACCCTAACCCTAACCCTAACCCTAACCCTAATCCTAATGGTGACTTTAGGAATAGAGACAAATATAACATGAACCTAACCCTAACCCTAACCCTAACCCCTAACCCTAACCCTAACCCCTAACCCTAACCCCTAACCCTAACCCTAACCCTAACCCTAACCCCTAACCCCTAAACCCTAAAACCCTAAAACCCTAAAACCCTAAAACTCTAAAACCCTAACCCCATAAAACCCTAACCCCATAAAACCCTAACCCCCTAACCCCATAAAACCCTAACCCCATAAAACCCTAACCCTAACCCCCTAACCCCCTAACACCCTAACACCCTAACCCCCTAACGCCCTAACCCCCTAAAACCCTAACCCTAACCCTAAGCCTAACCCAGCAGAGAACCCTAACCAGCAGAGAAGCTGTGGCTGCCCCATCCTTCGCAGTGTTCAAGGCCAGGTTGGATGGGAGTCAGGTTTGCTCTGAAGCAGTGCTTTGTCCAGCTCTGATAATCACAAGGGATATCAGATAAATTCCAACTTGATTGTAAAGTTCACTATTTGTACTTATGACTCGGATGAGTCTGGGCTGCACAAGAGAGGCTCGGCATGGCCTTAGAATTGTAGAATCATAGACTAGTTAGGGTTGAAAAGGACCTTAAGACCATCTAGTTCCAACCCCCCTGCTATGGGCAGGGACAGCTCACACTAAACCCTGTCACCCAAGGCTCTATCCAAAATGGCCTTGAACACTGCCAGGGATGGAGCATTCACGACTTCCCTGGGCAACCTCTTCCAGTGCCTCACCACCCTTACAGTCAAGAACTTCTTCCTTATAGCCAATCTAAACTTCCTCTGTTTCTGTTTGAGCATGTTACCCCTTGTCCTATCTCTACAGTCCCTAGTGAAGAGGCCCTCTCCAGCATATTAATAGGCCTCCTTTAGATACTGGAAGGCTGCTATGAGGTCTCCACGCAGCCTTCTCTTCTCCAGGCTGAACAGCCCCAACTTTCTCGGCCTGTCTTCATATGGGAGGTGCTCCAGTCCCCTCATCATCCTTGTGGCCCTCCTCTGGACTTGCTCCAACAGTTCCATGTCCTTTTGATGTTGAGGACACCAGAACTGCACACAATACCCCAAGCGACTGCACACAGCTGGCTCATGTTCATTTTCTCATCAAAAATCATTTTGTCTGTGTTCTTTATTTCCTAGTATAACACTGCTGACATTTTTCCTTTGGCGTATAAAGTATTCTACGGATGACTGAAAATGGGAAGAGTATTTATACAGTTGGAAGTTCTCAGCTCTTTCTAGCTTAGTCCAGAGCCACTAAGAGTCCTTTCCCATTTGACCACTGCTTCCACTTGCAGTGCTTTTAAGTTGCCTTCAACCACAGATTGATCTTAATAACAACCAAGCATCCTGTGCTGAGAGCAGGGGAGCAATGATTCAAAGAGCAGATGACGGAGGTCTCATGGGGAGAAGCAAAGGACTGTGCCCAGCAGAGCATGGCCAGCAGCCACCTCCAGTGCCAGACACCAAGAGAGCTGCCTGAACGCACCCTCCCCAGGCCTGGGCTGCACTTTCCCCCCACTCCCTGCCCATGTCTCTGCCGCCTGGAGCTGTCCCTGCCAGGAGCTGCTGCTCTGGGCCCAGCTCTGCTCCCTCTCAGTGCTCCCAGAGCCCATCCCATGGGCTGTGTGCTCAGCTCTGCCCTGCACACCCCTCCCGGCAGCAGGGCTCTGCCCAGGAGCATCTCTGCCCGTGCAGGGTCTCAGGAGAAGCTCACACAAGTCCTGACAAGACTCTCGCTGCCTTCTCCAAAGCAGAGAAGTAAATTCCCAGCTCCCACTGCCCAACCTGCCCACCAAGAGTGGAAAACATCAGAGCTCAGAATCCTTCCTTTGAAGGCAAATGCTGCCTCAGTGTCTTTCAGAAGGACCCTCTGAACTCAGAGTGATGTGGAGCTCTGAGCAGCCCTGACTCACACAGCACCTTCTCCAGTGCACAAGAACGCTTTTCCTTTCCTTTCCTTTCCTGCCAGGTGTTGTTCCTTCCCCCCGAGCTTCTCCCCCAGCACTGTGGGGAGCTCCCGGGCAGGCTGAGTGTGGGGGTTGGAATGCATCGAAACTGTCAGAGACCATGGGAAGGAGGAACTACAGCAGGCAATGAGGAGTGACCCGTCCCTGACTGGTACTCGGAAGATGTTGGAACTGGCAAGGAACAAGGACGTCGGAACTGGAAAGAGGATGTTGATAGACCTTTCGCCTCATGTAATTGCAAGGCAAACACAGATGTGCTTGGCAAATACCTCTGGGTCCGTGCCTTTCATCCTCATAGCTGAGTGCTGACCCTGGCAGGAGGCAGAGCTCCTGCCCCTGCACACAGCCCCTAGGCTGCAGCGACCCTGCTCGCAAGGACAGAGATGGGCACCCCTCGCTGCACACCCACAGTCACAGCCTGCAGCCAGCCCCGGGACAAAGGCCTGCCTTACACTGGCCATCGCACAGTGCATAGTGAAGCCCTGCTCTGCAGAACATCATCCTCCTCCTTATCTACACAGAGAAACCAAGGGAGTCCCCCTGACATATCCCATGGACTGTCCGAGGCAGCAGGCTCTGACTGGGAGGTAGAAGTTCTCCTGCCCTGACACCTTCTCAGCACCTCTGACACCAGCAGCTCCTGCACACAGAAGGCTCCTGCTTCGCCCCCAGCACCTCTGCAGGCAGAGCTCAGCTCCAAGCACAGGAACAAGCCCAGCGCCTCCTCCTCACCCAGCCCCTGCTCCTACAGCTGGGATGGCACCAGCACATCTCCTGACAGCTTCTCCTCCCTTTAGAGCACGCACCCACAATGTGTTTCAAGGCAACACTAAAACAGGATTGCAAAGTCAAAGAACATGTACCTGGATGCGCAGGGCAGCCACGGGAAATGCAGCCTCCCGAGGGAGGGGTCTCCTCTGCACTGGTTCCTGCAGGGCTCTGGCTCCTTCAATAGCCCACGCTCAGCGTGGGGGCCCCGTCACAATGGGTGTCTCCACAGCGACCGCCAGGCCTTTGTGATGGCTTCAGAGCATGCAACTCTGTCTGAGGACAGGTGAGCAGTCAACAGAGAGTTGATGGGTCAGGTTTAAAGGGAGAACAGCCATGGGAGACATTACTGTGGGCATCTGCTAGAGACCACCTGATCAAGAGGACTCTGTGGATGAAGCACTCTACAGACAGATAGGAAGAGCCTCACGCTTGCAGGCCCTTGTTCTCATGGGGGACTTCAACCACCCTGACATCTGTTGGAGCAATGGTACGGCCCAGCACAAGCAATCCAGGAGGTTCCTCGATTGTGTGGAAGATAACTTCCTTCTGCAAGTAATAGAGGAGCCAACAAGGAGGGGTGCCATGCCAGACCTCATGCTCACCAACAGGGAAGGGCTCATTGGAAATGTGACACTCCAGAGCAGCCTTGGTTGCAGCGATCATGAGATGGTCGAATTTGAGATCCTCAGCACAGTGAGAAGAGCGTGCAGCGAGCTCACTGCCCTGGACTTCAAGAGAGCAGACTTTGGCCTCTTCAGGAACCTGCTTAGTAAGGTTCCATGGGATATAGCCCTAGAGGGCAGGGAAGCCCAAGGTTGTTGGTTGCTATTCAAGGATCTCCTACTACAAGCTCAAGAGTATTGCATCGCAACTAGAAGGAAGTGCAGCAGGACGGCCAGGAGACCTGACTGGATGGATAAGGAGCTGCTGAGGAAACTTGGAAGGAAGAAAAAGGCTTATAAAAGGTGGAAGCAAGGACAGGCAGTCTGGGAAGAATACAGGCATGTTGTCTGAGAAGCTATGGACCAGGTTAGGAAAGCTAAGGCCCAGTTAGAATTAAACTTGGCTAGGGGTGTGAAAGACAACAGGAAGGGATTCTATAGTTACATTGCAAATGAAAGATAGGGTAGGGACAACGTAGGCCCCCTCCAGAAACTATCAAGAGAACTGGCTACCCTAGATTTGCAGACGGCTGAGGTTCTTAATGACTTCTTTGCCTCTGTCTTCACTGGCAAAGGCTCTGACCGCACCACCCAAGTCTTGGAATGCTGACACAGGGAATGTGAGAATAAAGACCCTAGGCCCACTGTAGGAGAGGATCTGGTTTGAGACCATCTTAAAAACCTAAACGTACACAAGTCCATGGGACCTGGACATCCATCTGCGGGTCCTGAAGGAGCTGGCAAATGAAGTTGCTAAGACACTGGCCATCATATTTGAAAAATCATGGCACTCAGGTGAAGTTCCTGATGACTGGAGAAAGGGAAATATGACCCCATTTTTCAAGAAGGGGAAAATGGATGAGCCAGGGAATTACAGACCAGTCAGTCTCACCTTTCCTCAGTCCTCAGTCTCCTCTCAGCACCTGAGCTTCGTGGACTCAATCCAAATACACCATGGGGCTCATGAAAACCTTTGGGATTTGTCAAGCCTTGCAGATTGCACAGCACATTTTAGGATTCTGAGTGCAGGACGATTGCAAAGGGCAACGGATAAAAGTTATTTTGAATTTCTTTTTCTTACTTTTCAGTTTAGAAATTTCTGTGACTTCTGGAATGCCTGGCACAGGGATCACTAGAACCTGCCATCAGCCCTCCTGCCTTCCGCAGTGCCCAGTGGGCTTGCGTGGGCCTTGACTGTCCCCTTGTGCTGAGCTCCCAGTGACAGATTTACAGGAGGGTGAAAATTTCTGAAACCGTTCGAGCAGTGATTATTTTTGAAAAGTTTGTAGTTTGCAAAGAAAGCCTTTGTACATATGTTAAAATTTTGTCACTTTGCTGTTCTGTATTTTAGGTACTGTTCCAGTAGGTGATTGTGTTTAGAAATCATAAATCAATAGAGAAGCTTCATACGCTGAATACTGCAGTTGCGTTGGTTTGTATCTTAGGTACTTTATAACTAAACGCTACAATGGTGACTTAAGGAATAGAGACAAATATAACCTAACCCTAACCCTAACCCTAACCCTAACCCTAATCCTAATGGTGACTTTAGGAATAGAGACAAATATAACCTGAACCTAACCCTAAACCTAAACCTAACGCTAACCCTAACCCTAACCCCTAACCCTAACCACTAACCCTAACCCTAACCCTAACCCCTAACCCCTAAACCCTAAAACCCTAAAACCCTAAAACCCTAAAACTCTAAAACCCTAACCCCATAAAACCCTAACCCCATAAAACCCTAACCCCCTAACCCCATAAAACCCTAACCCCATAAAACCCTAACCCTAACCCCCTAACCCCCTAACACCCTAACACCCTAACCCCCTAACGCCCTAACCCCCTAAAACCCTAACCCTAACCCTAAGCCTAACCCAGCAGAGAACCCTAACCAGCAGAGAAGCTGTGGCTGCCCCATCCTTCGCAGTGTTCAAGGCCAGGTTGGATGGGAGTCAGGTTTGCTCTGAAGCAGTGCTTTGTCCAGCTCTGATAATCACAAGGGATATCAGATAAATTCCAACTTGATTGTAAAGTTCACTATTTGTACTTATGACTCGGATGAGTCTGGGCTGCACAAGAGAGGCTCGGCATGGCCTTAGAATTGTAGAATCATAGACTAGTTAGGGTTGAAAAGGACCTTAAGACCATCTAGTTCCAACCCCCCTGCTATGGGCAGGGACAGCTCACACTAAACCCTGTCACCCAAGGCTCTATCCAAAATGGCCTTGAACACTGCCAGGGATGGAGCATTCACGACTTCCCTGGGCAACCTCTTCCAGTGCCTCACCACCCTTACAGTCAAGAACTTCTTCCTTATAGCCAATCTAAACTTCCTCTGTTTCTGTTTGAGCATGTTACCCCTTGTCCTATCTCTACAGTCCCTAGTGAAGAGGCCCTCTCCAGCATATTAATAGGCCTCCTTTAGATACTGGAAGGCTGCTATGAGGTCTCCACGCAGCCTTCTCTTCTCCAGGCTGAACAGCCCCAACTTTCTCGGCCTGTCTTCATATGGGAGGTGCTCCAGTCCCCTCATCATCCTTGTGGCCCTCCTCTGGACTTGCTCCAACAGTTCCATGTCCTTTTGATGTTGAGGACACCAGAACTGCACACAATACCCCAAGCGACTGCACACAGCTGGCTCATGTTCATTTTCTCATCAAAAATCATTTTGTCTGTGTTCTTTATTTCCTAGTATAACACTGCTGACATTTTTCCTTTGGCGTATAAAGTATTCTACGGATGACTGAAAATGGGAAGAGTATTTATACAGTTGGAAGTTCTCAGCTCTTTCTAGCTTAGTACAAAGCCACTAAGAGTCCTTTCCCATTTGACCACTGCTTACACTTGCAGTGCTTTTAAGTTGCCTTCAACCACAGATTGATCTTAATAACAACCAAGCATCCTGTGCTGAGAGCAGGGGAGCAATGATTCAAAGAGCAGATGACGGAGGTCTCATGGGGAGAAGCAAAGGACTGTGCCCAGCAGAGCATGGCCAGCAGCCACCTCCAGTGCCAGACACCAAGAGAGCTGCCTGAACGCACCCTCCCCAGGCCTGGGCTGCACTTTCCCCCCACTCCCTGCCCATGTCTCTGCCGCCTGGAGCTGTCCCTGCCAGGAGCTGCTGCTCTGGGCCCAGCTCTGCTCCCTCTCAGTGCTCCCAGAGCCCATCCCATGGGCTGTGTGCTCAGCTCTGCCCTGCACACCCCTCCCGGCAGCAGGGCTCTGCCCAGGAGCATCTCTGCCCGTGCAGGGTCTCAGGAGAAGCTCACACAAGTCCTGACAAGACTCTCGCTGCCTTCTCCAAAGCAGAGAAGTAAATTCCCAGCTCCCACTGCCCAACCTGCCCACCAAGAGTGGAAAACATCAGAGCTCAGAATCCTTCCTTTGAAGGCAAATGCTGCCTCAGTGTCTTTCAGAAGGACCCTCTGAACTCAGAGTGATGTGGAGCTCTGAGCAGCCCTGACTCACACAGCACCTTCTCCAGTGCACAAGAACGCTTTTCCTTTCCTTTCCTTTCCTTTCCTGCCAGGTGTTGTTCCTTCCCCCCGAGCTTCTCCCCCAGCACTGTGGGGAGCTCCCGGGCAGGCTGAGTGTGGGGGTTGGAATGCATCGAAACTGTCAGAGACCATGGGAAGGAGGAACTACAGCAGGCAATGAGGAGTGACCCGTCCCTGACTGGTACTCGGAAGATGTTGGAACTGGCAAGGAACAAGGACGTCGGAACTGGAAAGAGGATGTTGATAGACCTTTCGCCTCATGTAATTGCAAGGCAAACACAGATGTGCTTGGCAAATACCTCTGGGTCCGTGCCTTTCATCCTCATAGCTGAGTGCTGACCCTGGCAGGAGGCAGAGCTCCTGCCCCTGCACACAGCCCCTAGGCTGCAGCGACCCTGCTCGCAAGGACAGAGATGGGCACCCCTCGCTGCACACCCACAGTCACAGCCTGCAGCCAGCCCCGGGACAAAGGCCTGCCTTACACTGGCCATCGCACAGTGCATAGTGAAGCCCTGCTCTGCAGAACATCATCCTCCTCCTTATCTACACAGAGAAACCAAGGGAGTCCCCCTGACAGATCCCATGGACTGTCCGAGGCAGCAGGCTCTGACTGGGAGGTAGAAGTTCTCCTGCCCTGACACCTTCTCAGCACCTCTGACACCAGCAGCTCCTGCACACAGAAGGCTCCTGCTTCGCCCCCAGCACCTCTGCAGCCAGAGCTCAGCTCCAAGCACAGGAACAAGCCCAGCGCCTCCTCCTCACCCAGCCCCTGCTCCTACAGCTGGGATGGCACCAGCACATCTCCTGACAGCTTCTCCTCCCTTTAGAGCACGCACCCACAATGTGTTTCAAGGCAACAGTAAAACAGGATTGCAAAGTCAAAGAACATGTACCTGGATGCGCAGGGCAGCCACGGGAAATGCAGCCTCCCGAGGGAGGGGTCTCCTCTGCACTGGTTCCTGCAGGGCTCTGGCTCCTTAAATAGCCCACGCTCAGCGTGGGGGCCCCGTCACAATGGGTGTCTCCACAGCGACCGCCAGGCCTTTGTGATGGCTTCAGAGCATGCAACTCTGTCTGAGGACAGGTGAGCAGTCAACAGAGAGTTGATGGGTCAGGTTTAAAGGGAGAACAGCCATGGGAGACATTACTGTGGGCATCTGCTACAGACCACCTGATCAAGAGGACTCTGTGGATGAAGCACTCTACAGACAGATAGGAAGAGCCTCACGCTCGCAGGCCCTTGTTCTCATGGGGGACTTCAACCACCCTGACATCTGTTGGAGCAATGGTACGGCCCAGCACAAGCAATCCAGGAGGTTCCTCGATTGTGTGGAAGATAACTTCCTTCTGCAAGTAATAGAGGAGCCGACAAGGAGGGGTGCCATGCCAGACCTCATGCTCACCAACAGGGAAGGGCTCATTGGAAATGTGACACTCCAGAGCAGCCTTGGTTGCAGCGATCATGAGATGGTCGAATTTGAGATCCTCAGCACAGTGAGAAGAGCGTGCAGCGAGCTCACTGCCCTGGACTTCAAGAGAGCAGACTTTGGCCTCTTCAGGAACCTGCTTAGTAAGGTTCCATGGGATATAGCCCTAGAGGGCAGGGGAGCCCAAGGTTGTTGGTTGCTATTCAAGGATCTCCTACTACAAGCTCAAGAGTATTGCATCGCAACTAGAAGGAAGTGCAGCAGGACGGCCAGGAGACCTGACTGGATGGATAAGGAGCTGCTGAGGAAACTTGGAAGGAAAAAAAAGGCTTATAAAAGGTGGAAGCAAGGACAGGCAGTCTGGGAAGAATACAGGCATGTTGTCTGAGAAGCTATGGACCAGGTTAGGAAAGCTAAGGCCCAGTTAGAATTAAACTTGGCTAGGGGTGTGAAAGACAACAGGAAGGGATTCTATAGTTACATTGCAAATGAAAGATAGGGTAGGGACAACGTAGGCCCCCTCCAGAAACTATCAAGAGAACTGGCTACCCTAGATTTGCAGACGGCTGAGGTTCTTAATGACTTCTTTGCCTCTGTCTTCACTGGCAAAGGCTCTGACCGCATCACCCAAGTCTTGGAATGCTGACACAGGGAATGTGAGAATAAAGACCCTAGGCCCACTGTAGGAGAGGATCTGGTTTGAGACCATCTTAAAAACCTAAATGTACACAAGTCCATGGGACCTGGACATCCATCTGCGGGTCCTGAAGGAGCTGGCAAATGAAGTTGCTAAGACACTGGCCATCATATTTGAAAAATCATGGCACTCAGGTGAAGTTCCTGATGACTGGAGAAAGGGAAATATGACCCCATTTTTCAAGAAGGGGAAAATGGATGAGCCAGGGAATTACAGACCAGTCAGTCTCACCTTTCCTCAGTCCTCAGTCTCCTCTCAGCACCTGAGCTTCGTGGACTCAATCCAAATACACCATGGGGCTCATGAAAACCTTTGGGATTTGTCAAGCCTTGCAGATTGCACAGCACATTTTAGGATTCTGAGTGCAGGACGATTGCAAAGGGCAACGGATAAAAGTTATTTTGAATTTCTTTTTCTTACTTTTCAGTTTAGAAATTTCTGTGACTTCTGGAATGCCTGGCACAGGGATCACTAGAACCTGCCATCAGCCCTCCTGCCTTCCGCAGTGCCCAGTGGGCGTGCGTGGGCCTTGACTGTCCCCTTGTGCTGAGCTCCCAGTGACAGATTTACAGGAGGGTGAAAATTTCTGAAACCGTTCTAGCAGTGATTATATTTGAAAAGTTTGTAGTTTGCAAAGAAAGCCTTTGTACAAATGTTAAAATTTTGTCACTTTGCTGTTCTGTATTTTAGGTACTGTTCCAGTAGGTGACTGTGTTTAGAAATCATAAATCAATAGAGAAGCTTCATACGCTGAATACTGCAGTTGTGTTGGTTTGTATCTTAGGTACTTTATAACTAAACGCTACAATGGTGACTTAAGGAATAGAGACAAATATAACCTAACCCTAACCCTAACCCTAACCCTAACCCTAATCCTAATGGTGACTTTAGGAATAGAGACAAATATAACATGAACCTAACCCTAACCCTAACCCTAACGCTAACCCTAACCCTAACCCCTAACCCTAACCCCTAACCCTAACCCTAACCCTAACCCTAACCCCTAACCCCTAAACCCTAAAACCCTAAAACCCTAAAACCCTAAAACTCTAAAACCCTAACCCCATAAAACCCTAACCCCATAAAACCCTAACCCCCTAACCCCATAAAACCCTAACCCCATAAAACCCTAACCCTAACCCCCTAACCCCCTAACACCCTAACCCCCTAACGCCCTAACCCCCTAAAACCCTAACCCTAACCCTAAGCCTAACCCAGCAGAGAACCCTAACCAGCAGAGAAGCTGTGGCTGCCCCATCCTTCGCAGTGTTCAAGGCCAGGTTGGATGGGAGTCAGGTTTGCTCTGAAGCAGTGCTTTGTCCAGCTCTGATAATCACAAGGGATATCAGATAAATTCCAACTTGATTGTAAAGTTCACTATTTGTACTTCTGACTCGGATGAGTCTGGGCTGCACAAGAGAGGCTCGGCATGGCCTTAGAATTGTAGAATCATAGACTAGTTAGGGTTGAAAAGGACCTTAAGACCATCTAGTTCCAACCCCCCTGCTATGGGCAGGGACAGCTCACACTAAACCCTGTCACCCAAGGCTCTATCCAAAATGGCCTTGAACACTGCCAGGGATGGAGCATTCACGACTTCCCTGGGCAACCTCTTCCAGTGCCTCACCACCCTTACAGTCAAGAACTTCTTCCTTATATCCAATCTAAACTTCCTCTGTTTCTGTTTGAGCATGTTACCCCTTGTCCTATCTCTACAGTCCCTAGTGAAGAGGCCCTCTCCAGCATATTAATAGGCCTCCTTTAGATACTGGAAGGCTGCTATGAGGTCTCCACGCAGCCTTCTCTTCTCCAGGCTGAACAGCCCCAACTTTCTCGGCCTGTCTTCATATGGGAGGTGCTCCAGTCCCCTCATCATCCTTGTGGCCCTCCTCTGGACTTGCTCCAACAGTTCCATGTCCTTTTGATGTTGAGGACACCAGAACTGCACACAATACCCCAAGCGACTGCACACAGCTGGCTCATGTTCATTTTCTCATCAAAAATCATTTTGTCTGTGTTCTTTATTTCCTAGTATAACACTGCTGACATTTTTCCTTTGGCGTATAAAGTATTCTACGGATGACTGAAAATGGGAAGAGTATTTATACAGTTGGAAGTTCTCAGCTCTTTCTAGCTTAGTCCAGAGCCACTAAGAGTCCTTTCCCATTTGACCACTGCTTCCACTTGCAGTGCTTTTAAGTTGCCTTCAACCACAGATTGATCTTAATAACAACCAAGCATCCTGTGCTGAGAGCAGGGGAGCAATGATTCAAAGAGCAGATGACGGAGGTCTCATGGGGAGAAGCAAAGGACTGTGCCCAGCAGAGCATGGCCAGCAGCCACCTCCAGTGCCAGACACCAAGAGAGCTGCCTGAACGCACCCTCCCCAGGCCTGGGCTGCACTTTCCCCCCACTCCCTGCCCATGTCTCTGCCGCCTGGAGCTGTCCCTGCCAGGAGCTGCTGCTCTGGGCCCAGCTCTGCTCCCTCTCAGTGCTCCCAGAGCCCATCCCATGGGCTGTGTGCTCAGCTCTGCCCTGCACACCCCTCCCGGCAGCAGGGCTCTGCCCAGGAGCATCTCTGCCCGTGCAGGGTCTCAGGAGAAGCTCACACAAGTCCTGACAAGACTCTCGCTGCCTTCTCCAAAGCAGAGAAGTAAATTCCCAGCTCCCACTGCCCAACCTGCCCACCAAGAGTGGAAAACATCAGAGCTCAGAATCCTTCCTTTGAAGGCAAATGCTGCCTCAGTGTCTTTCAGAAGGACCCTCTGAACTCAGAGTGATGTGGAGCTCTGAGCAGCCCTGACTCACACAGCACCTTCTCCAGTGCACAAGAACGCTTTTCCTTTCCTTTCCTTTCCTGCCAGGTGTTGTTCCTTCCCCCCGAGCTTCTCCCCCAGCACTGTGGGGAGCTCCCGGGCAGGCTGAGTGTGGGGGTTGGAATGCATCGAAACTGTCAGAGACCATGGGAAGGAGGAACTACAGCAGGCAATGAGGAGTGACCCGTCCCTGACTGGTACTCGGAAGATGTTGGAACTGGCAAGGAACAAGGACGTCGGAACTGGAAAGAGGATGTTGATAGACCTTTCGCCTCATGTAATTGCAAGGCAAACACAGATGTGCTTGGCAAATACCTCTGGGTCCGTGCCTTTCATCCTCATAGCTGAGTGCTGACCCTGGCAGGAGGCAGAGCTCCTGCCCCTGCACACAGCCCCTAGGCTGCAGCGACCCTGCTCGCAAGGACAGAGATGGGCACCCCTCGCTGCACACCCACAGTCACAGCCTGCAGCCAGCCCCGGGACAAAGGCCTGCCTTACACTGGCCATCGCACAGTGCATAGTGAAGCCCTGCTCTGCAGAACATCATCCTCCTCCTTATCTACACAGAGAAACCAAGGGAGTCCCCCTGACATATCCCATGGACTGTCCGAGGCAGCAGGCTCTGACTGGGAGGTAGAAGTTCTCCTGCCCTGACACCTTCTCAGCACCTCTGACACCAGCAGCTCCTGCACACAGAAGGCTCCTGCTTCGCCCCCAGCACCTCTGCAGGCAGAGCTCAGCTCCAAGCACAGGAACAAGCCCAGCGCCTCCTCCTCACCCAGCCCCTGCTCCTACAGCTGGGATGGCACCAGCACATCTCCTGACAGCTTCTCCTCCCTTTAGAGCACGCACCCACAATGTGTTTCAAGGCAACAGTAAAACAGGATTGCAAAGTCAAAGAACATGTACCTGGATGCGCAGGGCAGCCACGGGAAATGCAGCCTCCCGAGGGAGGGGTCTCCTCTGCACTGGTTCCTGCAGGGCTCTGGCTCCTTCAATAGCCCACGCTCAGCGTGGGGGCCCCGTCACAATGGGTGTCTCCACAGCGACCGCCAGGGCTTTGTGATGGCTTCAGAGCATGCAACTCTGTCTGAGGACAGGTGAGCAGTCAACAGAGAGTTGATGGGTCAGGTTTAAAGGGAGAACAGCCATGGGAGACATTACTGTGGGCATCTGCTAGAGACCACCTGATCAAGAGGACTCTGTGGATGAAGCACTCTACAGACAGATAGGAAGAGCCTCACGCTCGCAGGCCCTTGTTCTCATGGGGGACTTCAACCACCCTGACATCTGTTGGAGCAATGGTACGGCCCAGCACAAGCAATCCAGGAGGTTCCTCGATTGTGTGGAAGATAACTTCCTTCTGCAAGTAATAGAGGAGCCAACAAGGAGGGGTGCCATGCCAGACCTCATGCTCACCAACAGGGAAGGGCTCATTGGAAATGTGACACTCCAGAGCAGCCTTGGTTGCAGCGATCATGAGATGGTCGAATTTGAGATCCTCAGCACAGTGAGAAGAGCGTGCAGCGAGCTCACTGCCCTGGACTTCAAGAGAGCAGACTTTGGCCTCTTCAGGAACCTGCTTAGTAAGGTTCCATGGGATATAGCCCTAGAGGGCAGGGAAGCCCAAGGTTGTTGGTTGCTATTCAAGGATCTCCTACTACAAGCTCAAGAGTATTGCATCGCAACTAGAAGGAAGTGCAGCAGGACGGCCAGGAGACCTGACTGGATGGATAAGGAGCTGCTGAGGAAACTTGGAAGGAAGAAAAAGGCTTATAAAAGGTGGAAGCAAGGACAGGCAGTCTGGGAAGAATACAGGCATGTTGTCTGAGAAGCTATGGACCAGGTTAGGAAAGCTAAGGCCCAGTTAGAATTAAACTTGGCTAGGGGTGTGAAAGACAACAGGAAGGGATTCTATAGTTACATTGCAAATGAAAGATAGGGTAGGGACAACGTAGGCCCCCTCCAGAAACTATCAAGAGAACTGGCTACCCTAGATTTGCAGACGGCTGAGGTTCTTAATGACTTCTTTGCCTCTGTCTTCACTGGCAAAGGCTCTGACCGCACCACCCAAGTCTTGGAATGCTGACACAGGGAATGTGAGAATAAAGACCCTAGGCCCACTGTAGGAGAGGATCTGGTTTGAGACCATCTTAAAAACCTAAACGTACACAAGTCCATGGGACCTGGACATCCATCTGCGGGTCCTGAAGGAGCTGGCAAATGAAGTTGCTAAGACACTGGCCATCATATTTGAAAAATCATGGCACTCAGGTGAAGTTCCTGATGACTGGAGAAAGGGAAATATGACCCCATTTTTCAAGAAGGGGAAAATGGATGAGCCAGGGAATTACAGACCAGTCAGTCTCACCTTTCCTCAGTCCTCAGTCTCCTCTCAGCACCTGAGCTTCGTGGACTCAATCCAAATACACCATGGGGCTCATGAAAACCTTTGGGATTTGTCAAGCCTTGCAGATTGCACAGCACATTTTAGGATTCTGAGTGCAGGACGATTGCAAAGGGCAACGGATAAAAGTTATTTTGAATTTCTTTTTCTTACTTTTCAGTTTAGAAATTTCTGTGACTTCTGGAATGCCTGGCACAGGGATCACTAGAACCTGCCATCAGCCCTCCTGCCTTCCGCAGTGCCCAGTGGGCTTGCGTGGGCCTTGACTGTCCCCTTGTGCTGAGCTCCCAGTGACAGATTTACAGGAGGGTGAAAATTTCTGAAACCGTTCTAGCAGTGATTATTTTTGAAAAGTTTGTAGTTTGCAAAGAAAGCCTTTGTACATATGTTAAAATTTTGTCACTTTGCTGTCCTGTATTTTAGGTACTGTTCCAGTAGGTGACTGTGTTTAGAAATCATAAATCAATAGAGAAGCTTCATACGCTGAATACTGCAGTTGTGTTGGTTTGTATCTTAGGTACTTTATAACTAAACGCTACAATGGTGACTTAAGGAATAGAGACAAATATAACCTAACCCTAACCCTAACCCTAACCCTAACCCTAATCCTAATGGTGACTTTAGGAATAGAGACAAATATAAACTAACCCTAACCCTACACCTAAACCTAACCCTAACCATAACCCTAACCCCTAACCCTAACCCCTAACCCTAACCCTAACCCTAACTCTAAACCCTAACCCCTAAACCCTAAAACCCTAAAACCCTAACCCCATAAAACCCTAAGCCTATAAAACCCTAACCCCATAAAACCCTAACCCCCTAACCCCATAAAACCCTAACCCCATAAAACCCTAACCCTAACCCCCTAACCCCCTAACCCCCTAACACCCTAACACCCTAACCCCCTAACGCCCTAACCCCCTAAAACCCTAACCCTAACCCTAAGCCTAACCCAGCAGAGAACCCTAACCAGCAGAGAAGCTGTGGCTGCCCCATCCTTCGCAGTGTTCAAGGCCAGGTTGGATGGGAGTCAGGTTTGCTCTGAAGCAGTGCTTTGTCCAGCTCTGATAATCACAAGGGATATCAGATAAATTCCAACTTGATTGTAAAGTTCACTATTTGTACTTCTGACTCGGATGAGTCTGGGCTGCACAAGAGAGGCTCGGCATGGCCTTAGAATTGTAGAATCATAGACTAGTTAGGGTTGAAAAGGACCTTAAGACCATCTAGTTCCAACCCCCCTGCTATGGGCAGGGACAGCTCACACTAAACCCTGTCACCCAAGGCTCTATCCAAAATGGCCTTGAACACTGCCAGGGATGGAGCATTCACGACTTCCCTGGGCAACCTCTTCCAGTGCCTCACCACCCTTACAGTCAAGAACTTCTTCCTTATATCCAATCTAAACTTCCTCTGTTTCTGTTTGAGCATGTTACCCCTTGTCCTATCTCTACAGTCCCTAGTGAAGAGGCCCTCTCCAGCATATTAATAGGCCTCCTTTAGATACTGGAAGGCTGCTATGAGGTCTCCACGCAGCCTTCTCTTCTCCAGGCTGAACAGCCCCAACTTTCTCGGCCTGTCTTCATATGGGAGGTGCTCCAGTCCCCTGATCATCCTTGTGGCCCTCCTCTGGACTTGCTCCAACAGTTCCATGTCCTTTTGATGTTGAGGACACCAGAACTGCACACAATACCCCAAGCGACTGCACACAGCTGGCTCATGTTCATTTTCTCATCAAAAATCATTTTGTCTGTGTTCTTTATTTCCTAGTATAACACTGCTGACATTTTTCCTTTGGCGTATAAAGTATTCTACGGATGACTGAAAATGGGAAGAGTATTTATACAGTTGGAAGTTCTCAGCTCTTTCTAGCTTAGTCCAGAGCCACTAAGAGTCCTTTCCCATTTGACCACTGCTTCCACTTGCAGTGCTTTTAAGTTGCCTTCAACCACAGATTGATCTTAATAACAACCAAGCATCCTGTGCTGAGAGCAGGGGAGCAATGATTCAAAGAGCAGATGACGGAGGTCTCATGGGGAGAAGCAAAGGACTGTGCCCAGCAGAGCATGGCCAGCAGCCACCTCCAGTGCCAGACACCAAGAGAGCTGCCTGAACGCACCCTCCCCAGGCCTGGGCTGCACTTTCCCCCCACTCCCTGCCCATGTCTCTGCCGCCTGGAGCTGTCCCTGCCAGGAGCTGCTGCTCTGGGCCCAGCTCTGCTCCCTCTCAGTGCTCCCAGAGCCCATCCCATGGGCTGTGTGCTCAGCTCTGCCCTGCACACCCCTCCCGGCAGCAGGGCTCTGCCCAGGAGCATCTCTGCCCGTGCAGGGTCTCAGGAGAAGCTCACACAAATCCTGACAAGACTCTCGCTGCCTTCTCCAAAGCAGAGAAGTAAATTCCCAGCTCCCACTGCCCAACCTGCCCACCAAGAGTGGAAAACATCAGAGCTCAGAATTCTTCCTTTGAAGGCAAATGCTGCCTCAGTGTCTTTCAGAAGGACCCTCTGAACTCAGAGTCATGTGGAGCTCTGAGCAGCCCTGACTCACACAGCACCTTCTCCAGTGCACAAGAACGCTTTTCCTTTCCTTTCCTTTCCTGCCAGGTGTTGTTCCTTCCCCCCGAGCTTCTCCCCCAGCACTGTGGGGAGCTCCCGGGCAGGCTGAGTGTGGGGGTTGGAATGCATCGAAACTGTCAGAGACCATGGGAAGGAGGAACTACAGCAGGCAATGAGGAGTGACCCGTCCCTGACTGGTACTCGGAAGATGTTGGAACTGGCAAGGAACAAGGACGTCGGAACTGGAAAGAGGATGTTGATAGACCTTTCGCCTCATGTAATTGCAAGGCAAACACAGATGTGCTTGGCAAATACCTCTGGGTCCGTGCCTTTCATCCTCATAGCTGAGTGCTGACCCTGGCAGGAGGCAGAGCTCCTGCCCCTGCACACAGCCCCTAGGCTGCAGCGACCCTGCTCGCAAGGACAGAGATGGGCACCCCTCGCTGCACACCCACAGTCACAGCCTGCAGCCAGCCCCGGGACAAAGGCCTGCCTTACACTGGCCATCGCACAGTGCATAGTGAAGCCCTGCTCTGCAGAACATCATCCTCCTCCTTATCTACACAGAGAAACCAAGGGAGTCCCCCTGACAGATCCCATGGACTGTCCGAGGCAGCAGGCTCTGACTGGGAGGTAGAAGTTCTCCTGCCCTGACACCTTCTCAGCACCTCTGACACCAGCAGCTCCTGCACACAGAAGGCTCCTGCTTCGCCCCCAGCACCTCTGCAGGCAGAGCTCAGCTCCAAGCACAGGAACAAGCCCAGCACCTCCTCCTCACCCAGCCCCTGCTCCTACAGCTGGGATGGCACCAGCACATCTCCTGACAGCTTCTCCTCCCTTTAGAGCACGCACCCACCATGTGTTTCAAGGCAACACTAAAACAGGATTGCAAAGTCAAAGAACATGTACCTGGATGTGCAGGGCAGCCATGGGAAATGCAGCCTCCCGAGGGAGGGGTCTCCTCTGCACTGGTTACTGCAGGGCTCTGGCTCCTTCAATAGCCCACGCTCAGCGTGGGGGCCCCGTCACAATGGGTGTCTCCACAGCGACCGCCAGGGCTTTGTGATGGCTTCAGAGCATGCAACTCTGTCTGAGGACAGGTGAGCAGTCAACAGAGAGTTGATGGGTCAGGTTTAAAGGGAGAACAGCCATGGGAGACATTACTGTGGGCATCTGCTACAGACCACCTGATCAAGAGGACTCTCTGGATGAAGCACTCTACAGACAGATAGGAAGAGCCTCACGCTCGCAGGCCCTTGTTCTCATGGGGGACTTCAACCACCCTGACATCTGTTGGAGCAATGGTACGGCCCAGCACAAGCAATCCAGGAGGTTCCTCGATTGTGTGGAAGATAACTTCCTTCTGCAAGTAATAGAGGAGCCGACAAGGAGGGGTGCCATGCCAGACCTCATGCTCACCAACAGGGAAGGGCTCATTGGAAATGTGACACTCCAGAGCAGCCTTGGTTGCAGCCATCATGAGATGGTCGAATTTGAGATCCTCAGCACAGTGAGAAGAGCGTGCAGCGAGCTCACTGCCCTGGACTTCAAGAGAGCAGACTTTGGCCTCTTCAGGAACCTGCTTAGTAAGGTTCCATGGGATATAGCCCTAGAGGGCAGGGGAGCCCAAGGTTGTTGGTTGCTATTCAAGGATCTCCTACTACAAGCTCAAGAGTATTGCATCGCAACTAGAAGGAAGTGCAGCAGGACGGCCAGGAGACCTGACTGGATGGATAAGGAGCTGCTGAGGAAACTTGGAAGGAAAAAAAAGGCTTATAAAAGGTGGAAGCAAGGACAGGCAGTCTGGGAAGAATACAGGCATGTTGTCTGAGAAGCTATGGACCAGGTTAGGAAAGCTAAGGCCCAGTTAGAATTAAACTTGGCTAGGGGTGTGAAAGATAACAGGAAGGGATTCTATAGTTACATTGCAAATGAAAGATAGGCTAGGGACAACGTAGGCCCCCTCCAGAAACTATCAAGAGAACTGGCTACCCTAGATTTGCAGACGGCTGAGGTTCTTAATGACTTCTTTGCCTCTGTCTTCACTGGCAAAGGCTCTGACCGCACCACCCAAGTCTTGGAATGCTGACACAGGGAATGTGAGAATAAAGACCCTAGGCCCACTGTAGGAGAGGATCTGGTTTGAGACCATCTTAAAAACCTAAACGTACACAAGTCCATGGGACCTGGACATCCATCTGCGGGTCCTGAAGGAGCTGGCAAATGAAGTTGCTAAGACACTGGCCATCATATTTGAAAAATCATGGCACTCAGGTGAAGTTCCTGATGACTGGAGAAAGGGAAATATGACCCCATTTTTCAAGAAGGGGAAAATGGATGAGCCAGGGAATTACAGACCAGTCAGTCTCACCTTTCCTCAGTCCTCAATCTCCTCTCAGCACCTGAGGTTCACGGACTCAATCCAAATACACCATGGGGCTCATGAAAACCTTTGGGATTTGTCAAGCCTTGCAGATTGCACAGCACATTTTAGGATTCTGAGTGCAGGAAGATTGCAAAGGGCAACGGATAAAAGTTATTTTGAATTTCTTTTTCTTACTTTTCAGTTTAGAAATTTCTGTGACTTCTGGAATGCCTGGCACAGGGATCACTAGAACCTGCCATCAGCCCTCCTGCCTTCCGCAGTGCCCAGTGGGCTTGCGTGGGCCTTGACTGTCCCCTTGTGCTGAGCTCCCAGTGACAGATTTACAGGAGGGTGAAAATTTCTGAAACCGTTCTAGCAGTGATTATTTTTGAAAAGTTTGTAGTTTGCAAAGAAAGCCTTTGTACATATGTTAAAATTTTGTCACTTTGCTGTTCTGTATTTTAGGTACTGTTCCAGTAGGTGATTGTGTTTAGAAATCATAAATCAATAGAGAAGCTTCATACGCTGAATACTGCAGTTGTGTTGGTTTGTATCTTAGGTACTTTATAACTAAACGCTACAATGGTGACTTTAGGAATAGAGACAAATATAACCTAACCCTAACCCTAACCCTAACCCTAACCCAAACCCTAATGGTGACTTTAGGAATAGAGACAAATATAACCTAACCCTAACCCTAAACCTAAACCTAACCCTAACCCTAACCCTAACCCTAATGGTGACTTTAGGAATTGAGACAAATATAACCTAACCCTAACGCTAACCCTAACCCTAACACTAACCCTAAACCCTAACCCTAACCCCTAACCCTAACCCTAACCCTAACCCTAACCCCTAACCCCTAAACCCTAAAACCCTAAAACCCTAAAACCCTAAAACCCTTAGCTCTAAAACCCTAACCCCATAAAACCCTAACCCCATAAAACCCTAACCCCCTAACCCCATAAAACCCTAACCCCATAAAACCCTAACCCTAACCCCCTAACCCCCTAACCCCCTAACACCCTAACACCCTAACCCCCTAACGCCCTAACCCCCTAAAACCCTAACCCTAACCCTAAGCCTAACCCAGCAGAGAACCCTAACCAGCAGAGAAGCTGTGGCTGCCCCATCCTTCGCAGTGTTCAAGGCCAGGTTGGATGGGAGTCAGGTTTGCTCTGAAGCAGTGCTTTGTCCAGCTCTGATAATCACAAGGGATATCAGATAAATTCCAACTTGATTGTAAAGTTCACTATTTGTACTTATGACTCGGATGAGTCTGGGCTGCACAAGAGAGGCTCGGCATGGCCTTAGAATTGTAGAATCATAGACTAGTTAGGGTTGAAAAGGACCTTAAGACCATCTAGTTCCAACCCCCCTGCTATGGGCAGGGACAGCTCACACTAAACCCTGTCACCCAAGGCTCTATCCAAAATGGCCTTGAACACTGCCAGGGATGGAGCATTCACGACTTCCCTGGGCAACCTCTTCCAGTGCCTCACCACCCTTACAGTCAAGAACTTCTTCCTTATATCCAATCTAAACTTCCTCTGTTTCTGTTTGAGCATGTTACCCCTTGTCCTATCTCTACAGTCCCTAGTGAAGAGGCCCTCTCCAGCATATTAATAGGCCTCCTTTAGATACTGGAAGGCTGCTATGAGGTCTCCACGCAGCCTTCTCTTCTCCAGGCTGAACAGCCCCAACTTTCTCGGCCTGTCTTCAGATGGGAGGTGCTCCAGTCCCCTGATCATCCTTGTGGCCCTCCTCTGGACTTGCTCCAACAGTTCCATGTCCTTTTGATGTTGAGGACACCAGAACTGCACACAATACCCCAAGCGACTGCACACAGCTGGCTCATGTTCATTTTCTCATCAAAAATCATTTTGTCTGTGTTCTTTATTTCCTAGTATAACACTGCTGACATTTTTCCTTTGGCGTATAAAGTATTCTACGGATGACTGAAAATGGGAAGAGTATTTATACAGTTGGAAGTTCTCAGCTCTTTCTAGCTTAGTCCAGAGCCACTAAGAGTCCTTTCCCATTTGACCACTGCTTACACTTGCAGTGCTTTTAAGTTGCCTTCAACCACAGATTGATCTTAATAACAACCAAGCATCCTGTGCTGAGAGCAGGGGAGCAATGATTCAAAGAGCAGATGACGGAGGTCTCATGGGGAGAAGCAAAGGACTGTGCCCAGCAGAGCATGGCCAGCAGCCACCTCCAGTGCCAGACACCAAGAGAGCTGCCTGAACGCACCCTCCCCAGGCCTGGGCTGCACTTTCCCCCCACTCCCTGCCCATGTCTCTGCCGCCTGGAGCTGTCCCTGCCAGGAGCTGCTGCTCTGGGCCCAGCTCTGCTCCCTCTCAGTGCTCCCAGAGCCCATCCCATGGGCTGTGTGCTCAGCTCTGCCCTGCACACCCCTCCCGGCAGCAGGGCTCTGCCCAGGAGCATCTCTGCCCGTGCAGGGTCTCAGGAGAAGCTCACACAAGTCCTGACAAGACTCTCGCTGCCTTCTCCAAAGCAGAGAAGTAAATTCCCAGCTCCCACTGCCCAACCTGCCCACCAAGAGTGGAAAACATCAGAGCTCAGAATCCTTCCTTTGAAGGCAAATGCTGCCTCAGTGTCTTTCAGAAGGACCCTCTGAACTCAGAGTGATGTGGAGCTCTGAGCAGCCCTGACTCACACAGCACCTTCTCCAGTGCACAAGAACGCTTTTCCTTTCCTTTCCTTTCCTTTCCTGCCAGGTGTTGTTCCTTCCCCCCGAGCTTCTCCCCCAGCACTGTGGGGAGCTCCCGGGCAGGCTGAGTGTGGGGGTTGGAATGCATCGAAACTGTCAGAGACCATGGGAAGGAGGAACTACAGCAGGCAATGAGGAGTGACCCGTCCCTGACTGGTACTCGGAAGATGTTGGAACTGGCAAGGAACAAGGACGTCGGAACTGGAAAGAGGATGTTGATAGACCTTTCGCCTCATGTAATTGCAAGGCAAACACAGATGTGCTTGGCAAATACCTCTGGGTCCGTGCCTTTCATCCTCATAGCTGAGTGCTGACCCTGGCAGGAGGCAGAGCTCCTGCCCCTGCACACAGCCCCTAGGCTGCAGCGACCCTGCTCGCAAGGACAGAGATGGGCACCCCTCGCTGCACACCCACAGTCACAGCCTGCAGCCAGCCCCGGGACAAAGGCCTGCCTTACACTGGCCATCGCACAGTGCATAGTGAAGCCCTGCTCTGCAGAACATCATCCTCCTCCTTATCTACACAGAGAAACCAAGGGAGTCCCCCTGACAGATCCCATGGACTGTCCGAGGCAGCAGGCTCTGACTGCGAGGTAGAAGTTCTCCTGCCCTGACACCTTCTCAGCACCTCTGACACCAGCAGCTCCTGCACACAGAAGGCTCCTGCTTCGCCCCCAGCACCTCTGCAGGCAGAGCTCAGCTCCAAGCACAGGAACAAGCCCAGCGCCTCCTCCTCACCCAGCCCCTGCTCCTACAGCTGGGATGGCACCAGCACATCTCCTGACAGCTTCTCCTCCCTTTAGAGCACGCACCCACAATGTGTTTCAAGGCAACACTAAAACAGGATTGCAAAGTCAAAGAACATGTACCTGGATGCGCAGGGCAGCCACGGGAAATGCAGCCTCCCGAGGGAGGGGTCTCCTCTGCACTGGTTACTGCAGGGCTCTGGCTCCTTCAATAGCCCACGCTCAGCGTGGGGGCCCCGTCACAATGGGTGTCTCCACAGCGACCGCCAGGCCTTTGTGATGGCTTCAGAGCATGCAACTCTGTCTGAGGACAGGTGAGCAGTCAACAGAGAGTTGATGGGTCAGGTTTAAAGGGAGAACAGCCATGGGAGACATTACTGTGGGCATCTGCTACAGACCACCTGATCAAGAGGACTCTGTGGATGAAGCACTCTACAGACAGATAGGAAGAGCCTCACGCTCGCAGGCCCTTGTTCTCATGGGGGACTTCAACCACCCTGACATCTGTTGGAGCAATGGTACGGCCCAGCACAAGCAATCCAGGAGGTTCCTCGATTGTGTGGAAGATAACTTCCTTCTGCAAGTAATAGAGGAGCCGACAAGGAGGGGTGCCATGCCAGACCTCATGCTCACCAACAGGGAAGGGCTCATTGGAAATGTGACACTCCAGAGCAGCCTTGGTTGCAGCGATCATGAGATGGTCGAATTTGAGATCCTCAGCACAGTGAGAAGAGCGTGCAGCGAGCTCACTGCCCTGGACTTCAAGAGAGCAGTATTTTAGGTTATTTTAGGTACTGTTCCAGTAGGTGATTGTGTTTAGAAATCATAAATCAATAGAGAAGCTTCATACGCTGAATACTGCATTTGTGTTGGTTTGTATCTTAGGTATTTTATAAATAAACGCTACAATGGTGACTTAAGGAATAGAGACAAATATAACCTAACCCTAACCCTAACCCTAACCCTAACCCTAATCCTAATGGTGACTTTAGGAATAGAGACAAATATAACCTAACCCTAACCCTAACCCTAACCCTAACCCTAATCCTAATGGTGACTTTAGGAATAGAGACAAATATAACCTGAACCTAACCCTAAACCTAACCCTAACGCTAACCCTAACCCTAACCCCTAACCCTAACCCTAACCCTAACCCCTAACCCCTAACCCCTAAAACCCTAAAACCCTAAAACCCTAAAACTCTAAAACCCTAACCCCATAAAACCCTAACCCCATAAAACCCTAACCCCCTAACCCCATAAAACCCTAACCCCATAAAACCCTAACCCTAACCCCCTAACCCCCTAACACCCTAACACCCTAACCCCCTAACGCCCTAACCCCCTAAAACCCTAACCCTAACCCTAAGCCTAACCCAGCAGAGAACCCTAACCAGCAGAGAAGCTGTGGCTGCCCCATCCTTCGCAGTGTTCAAGGCCAGGTTGGATGGGAGTCAGGTTTGCTCTGAAGCAGTGCTTTGTCCAGCTCTGATAATCACAAGGGATATCAGATAAATTCCAACTTGATTGTAAAGTTCACTATTTGTACTTATGACTCGGATGAGTCTGGGCTGCACAAGAGAGGCTCGGCATGGCCTTAGAATTGTAGAATCATAGACTAGTTAGGGTTGAAAAGGACCTTAAGACCATCTAGTTCCAACCCCCCTGCTATGGGCAGGGACAGCTCACACTAAACCCTGTCACCCAAGGCTCTATCCAAAATGGCCTTGAACACTGCCAGGGATGGAGCATTCACGACTTCCCTGGGCAACCTCTTCCAGTGCCTCACCACCCTTACAGTCAAGAACTTCTTCCTTATATCCAATCTAAACTTCCTCTGTTTCTGTTTGAGCATGTTACCCCTTGTCCTATCTCTACAGTCCCTAGTGAAGAGGCCCTCTCCAGCATATTAATAGGCCTCCTTTAGATACTGGAAGGCTGCTATGAGGTCTCCACGCAGCCTTCTCTTCTCCAGGCTGAACAGCCCCAACTTTCTCGGCCTGTCTTCATATGGGAGGTGCTCCAGTCCCCTGATCATCCTTGTGGCCCTCCTCTGGACTTGCTCCAACAGTTCCATGTCCTTTTGATGTTGAGGACACCAGAACTGCACACAATACCCCAAGCGACTGCACACAGCTGGCTCATGTTCATTTTCTCATCAAAAATCATTTTGTCTGTGTTCTTTATTTCCTAGTATAACACTGCTGACATTTTTCCTTTGGCGTATAAAGTATTCTACGGATGACTGAAAATGGGAAGAGTATTTATACAGTTGGAAGTTCTCAGCTCTTTCTAGCTTAGTCCAGAGCCACTAAGAGTCCTTTCCCATTTGACCACTGCTTACACTTGCAGTGCTTTTAAGTTGCCTTCAACCACAGATTGATCTTAATAACAACCAAGCATCCTGTGCTGAGAGCAGGGGAGCAATGATTCAAAGAGCAGATGACGGAGGTCTCATGGGGAGAAGCAAAGGACTGTGCCCAGCAGAGCATGGCCAGCAGCCACCTCCAGTGCCAGACACCAAGAGAGCTGCCTGAACGCACCCTCCCCAGGCCTGGGCTGCACTTTCCCCCCACTCCCTGCCCATGTCTCTGCCGCCTGGAGCTGTCCCTGCCAGGAGCTGCTGCTCTGGGCCCAGCTCTGCTCCCTCTCAGTGCTCCCAGAGCCCATCCCATGGGCTGTGTGCTCAGCTCTGCCCTGCACACCCCTCCCGGCAGCAGGGCTCTGCCCAGGAGCATCTCTGCCCGTGCAGGGTCTCAGGAGAAGCTCACACAAGTCCTGACAAGACTCTCGCTGCCTTCTCCAAAGCAGAGAAGGAAATTCCCAGCTCCCACTGCCCAACCTGCCCACCAAGAGTGGAAAACATCAGAGCTCAGAATCCTTCCTTTGAAGGCAAATGCTGCCTCAGTGTCTTTCAGAAGGACCCTCTGAACTCAGAGTGATGTGGAGCTCTGAGCAGCCCTGACTCACACAGCACCTTCTCCAGTGCACAAGAACGCTTTTCCTTTCCTTTCCTTTCCTTTCCTGCCAGGTGTTGTTCCTTCCCCCCGAGCTTCTCCCCCAGCACTGTGGGGAGCTCCCGGGCAGGCTGAGTGTGGGGGTTGGAATGCATCGAAACTGTCAGAGACCATGGGAAGGAGGAACTACAGCAGGCAATGAGGAGTGACCCGTCCCTGACTGGTACTCGGAAGATGTTGGAACTGGCAAGGAACAAGGACGTCGGAACTGGAAAGAGGATGTTGATAGACCTTTCGCCTCATGTAATTGCAAGGCAAACACAGATGTGCTTGGCAAATACCTCTGGGTCCGTGCCTTTCATCCTCATAGCTGAGTGCTGACCCTGGCAGGAGGCAGAGCTCCTGCCCCTGCACACAGCCCCTAGGCTGCAGCGACCCTGCTCGCAAGGACAGAGATGGGCACCCCTCGCTGCACACCCACAGTCACAGCCTGCAGCCAGCCCCGGGACAAAGGCCTGCCTTACACTGGCCATCGCACAGTGCATAGTGAAGCCCTGCTCTGCAGAACATCATCCTCCTCCTTATCTACACAGAGAAACCAAGGGAGTCCCCCTGACAGATCCCATGGACTGTCCGAGGCAGCAGGCTCTGACTGGGAGGTAGAAGTTCTCCTGCCCTGACACCTTCTCAGCACCTCTGACACCAGCAGCTCCTGCACACAGAAGGCTCCTGCTTCGCCCCCAGCACCTCTGCAGGCAGAGCTCAGCTCCAAGCACAGGAACAAGCCCAGCGCCTCCTCCTCACCCAGCCCCTGCTCCTACAGCTGGGATGGCACCAGCACATCTCCTGACAGCTTCTCCTCCCTTTAGAGCACGCACCCACAATGTGTTTCAAGGCAACACTAAAACAGGATTGCAAAGTCAAAGAACATGTACCTGGATGCGCAGGGCAGCCACGGGAAATGCAGCCTCCCGAGGGAGGGGTCTCCTCTGCACTGGTTACTGCAGGGCTCTGGCTCCTTCAATAGCCCACGCTCAGCGTGGGGGCCCCGTCACAATGGGTGTCTCCACAGCGACCGCCAGGCCTTTGTGATGGCTTCAGAGCATGCAACTCTGTCTGAGGACAGGTGAGCAGTCAACAGAGAGTTGATGGGTCAGGTTTAAAGGGAGAACAGCCATGGGAGACATTACTGTGGGCATCTGCTACAGACCACCTGATCAAGAGGACTCTCTGGATGAAGCACTCTACAGACAGATAGGAAGAGCCTCACGCTCGCAGGCCCTTGTTCTCATGGGGGACTTCAACCACCCTGACATCTGTTGGAGCAATGGTACGGCCCAGCACAAGCAATCCAGGAGGTTCCTCGATTGTGTGGAAGATAACTTCCTTCTGCAAGTAATAGAGGAGCCGACAAGGAGGGGTGCCATGCCAGACCTCATGCTCACCAACAGGGAAGGGCTCATTGGAAATGTGACACTCCAGAGCAGCCTTGGTTGCAGCGATCATGAGATGGTCGAATTTGAGATCCTCAGCACAGTGAGAAGAGCGTGCAGCGAGCTCACTGCCCTGGACTTCAAGAGAGCAGACTTTGGCCTCTTCAGGAACCTGCTTAGTAAGGTTCCATGGGATATAGCCCTAGAGGGCAGGGGAGCCCAAGGTTGTTGGTTGCTATTCAAGGATCTCCTACTACAAGCTCAAGAGTATTGCATCGCAACTAGAAGGAAGTGCAGCAGGACGGCCAGGAGACCTGACTGGATGGATAAGGAGCTGCTGAGGAAACTTGGAAGGAAAAAAAAGGCTTATAAAAGGTGGAAGCAAGGACAGGCAGTCTGGGAAGAATACAGGCATGTTGTCTGAGAAGCTATGGACCAGGTTAGGAAAGCTAAGGCCCAGTTAGAATTAAACTTGGCTAGGGGTGTGAAAGATAACAGGAAGGGATTCTATAGTTACATTGCAAATGAAAGATAGGGTAGGGACAACGTAGGCCCCCTCCAGAAACTATCAAGAGAACTGGCTACCCTAGATTTGCAGACGGCTGAGGTTCTTAATGACTTCTTTGCCTCTGTCTTCACTGGCAAAGGCTCTGACCGCACCACCCAAGTCTTGGAATGCTGACACAGGGAATGTGAGAATAAAGACCCTAGGCCCACTGTAGGAGAGGATCTGGTTTGAGACCATCTTAAAAACCTAAACGTACACAAGTCCATGGGACCTGGACATCCATCTGCGGGTCCTGAAGGAGCTGGCAAATGAAGTTGCTAAGACACTGGCCATCATATTTGAAAAATCATGGCACTCAGGTGAAGTTCCTGATGACTGGAGAAAGGGAAATATGACCCCATTTTTCAAGAAGGGGAAAATGGATGAGCCAGGGAATTACAGACCAGTCAGTCTCACCTTTCCTCAGTCCTCAGTCTCCTCTCAGCACCTGAGCTTCGTGGACTCAATCCAAATACACCATGGGGCTCATGAAAACCTTTGGGATTTGTCAAGCCTTGCAGATTGCACAGCACATTTTAGGATTTTGAGTGCAGGACGATTGCAAAGGGCAACGGATAAAAGTTATTTTGAATTTCTTTTTCTTACTTTTCAGTTTAGAAATTTCTGTGACTTCTGGAATGCCTGGCACAGGGATCACTAGAACCTGCCATCAGCCCTCCTGCCTTCCGCAGTGCCCAGTGGGCTTGCGTGGGCCTTGACTGTCCCCTTGTGCTGAGCTCCCAGTGACAGATTTACAGGAGGGTGAAAATTTCTGAAACCGTTCTAGCAGTGATTATATTTGAAAAGTTTGTAGTTTGCAAAGAAAGCCTTTGTACATATGTTAAAATTTGGTCACTTTGCTGTTCTGTATTTTAGGTATGTTCCAGTAGGTGATTGTGTTTAGAAATCATAAATCAATAGAGAAGCTTCATACGCTGAATACTGCAGTTGTGTTGGTTTGTATCTTAGGTACTTTATAACTAAACGCTACAATGGTGACTTTAGGAATAGAGACAAATATAACCTAACCCTAACCCTAACCCTAACCCTAACCCTAATCCTAATGGTGACTTTAGGAATAGAGACAAATATAACCTGAACCTAACCCTAAACCTAACCCTAACGCTAACCCTAACCCTAACCCCTAACCCTAACCCTAACCCTAATCCTAATGGTGACTTTAGGAATAGAGACAAATATAACCTGAACCTAACCCTAAACCTAACCCTAACGCTAACCCTAACCCTAACCCCTAACCCTAACCCCTAACCCTAACCCTAACCCTAACCCCTAACCCCTAAACCCTAAAACCCTAAAACCCTAAAACCCTAAAACTCTAAAACCCCAACCCCATAAAACCCTAACCCCATAAAATTCTAACCCCCTAACTCCATAAAACCCTAACCCCATAAAACCCTAACCCTAACCCCCTAACCCCCTAACCCCCTAACACCCTAACACCCTAACCCCCTAACGCCCTAACCCCCTAAAACCCTAACCCTAACCCTAAGCCTAACCCAGCAGAGAACCCTAACCAGCAGAGAAGCTGTGGCTGCCCCATCCTTCGCAGTGTTCAAGGCCAGGTTGGATGGGAGTCAGGTTTGCTCTGAAGCAGTGCTTTGTCCAGCTCTGATAATCACAAGGGATATCAGATAAATTCCAACTTGATTGTAAAGTTCACTATTTGTACTTCTGACTCGGATGAGTCTGGGCTGCACAAGAGAGGCTCGGCATGGCCTTAGAATTGTAGAATCATAGACTAGTTAGGGTTGAAAAGGACCTTAAGACCATCTAGTTCCAACCCCCCTGCTATGGGCAGGGACAGCTCACACTAAACCCTGTCACCCAAGGCTCTATCCAAAATGGCCTTGAACACTGCCAGGGATGGAGCATTCACGACTTCCCTGGGCAACCTCTTCCAGTGCCTCACCACCCTTACAGTCAAGAACTTCTTCCTTATAGCCAATCTAAACTTCCTCTGTTTATGTTTGAGCATGTTACCCCTTGTCCTATCTCTACAGTCCCTAGTGAAGAGGCCCTCTCCAGCATATTAATAGGCCTCCTTTAGATACTGGAAGGCTGCTATGAGGTCTCCACGCAGCCTTCTCTTCTCCAGGCTGAACAGCCCCAACTTTCTCGGCCTGTCTTCATATGGGAGGTGCTCCAGTCCCCTGATCATCCTTGTGGCCCTCCTCTGGACTCGCTCCAACAGTTCCATGTCCTTTTGATGTTGAGGACACCAGAACTGCACACAATACCCCAAGCGACTGCACACAGCTGGCTCATGTTCATTTTCTCATCAAAAATCATTTTGTCTGTGTTCTTTATTTCCTAGTATAACACTGCTGACATTTTTCCTTTGGCGTATAAAGTATTCTACGGATGACTGAAAATGGGAAGAGTATTGATACAGTTGGAAGTTCTCAGCTCTTTCTAGCTTAGTCCAGAGCCACTAAGAGTCCTTTCCCATTTGACCACTGCTTCCACTTGCAGTGCTTTTAAGTTGCCTTCAACCACAGATTGATCTTAATAACAACCAAGCATCCTGTGCTGAGAGCAGGGGAGCAATGATTCAAAGAGCAGATGACGGAGGTCTCATGGGGAGAAGCAAAGGACTGTGCCCAGCAGAGCATGGCCAGCAGCCACCTCCAGTGCCAGACACCAAGAGAGCTGCCTGAACGCACCCTCCCCAGGCCTGGGCTGCACTTTCCCCCCACTCCCTGCCCATGTCTCTGCCGCCTGGAGCTGTCCCTGCCAGGAGCTGCTGCTCTGGGCCCAGCTCTGCTCCCTCTCAGTGCTCCCAGAGCCCATCCCATGGGCTGTGTGCTCAGCTCTGCCCTGCACACCCCTCCCGGCAGCAGGGCTCTGCCCAGGAGCATCTCTGCCCGTGCAGGGTCTCAGGAGAAGCTCACACAAGTCCTGACAAGACTCTCGCTGCCTTCTCCAAAGCAGAGAAGTAAATTCCCAGCTCCCACTGCCCAACCTGCCCACCAAGAGTGGAAAACATCAGAGCTCAGAATCCTTCCTTTGAAGGCAAATGCTGCCTCAGTGTCTTTCAGAAGGACCCTCTGAACTCAGAGTGATGTGGAGCTCTGAGCAGCCCTGACTCACACAGCACCTTCTCCAGTGCACAAGAACGCTTTTCCTTTCCTTTCCTTTCCTGCCAGGTGTTGTTCCTTCCCCCCGAGCTTCTCCCCCAGCACTGTGGGGAGCTCCCGGGCAGGCTGAGTGTTGGGGTTGGAATGCATCGAAACTGTCAGAGACCATGGGAAGGAGGAACTACAGCAGGCAATGAGGAGTGACCCGTCCCTGACTGGTACTCGGAAGATGTTGGAACTGGCAAGGAACAAGGACGTCGGAACTGGAAAGAGGATGTTGATAGACCTTTCGCCTCATGTAATTGCAAGGCAAACACAGATGTGCTTGGCAAATACCTCTGGGTCCGTGCCTTTCATCCTCATAGCTGAGTGCTGACCCTGGCAGGAGGCAGAGCTCCTGCCCCTGCACACAGCCCCTAGGCTGCAGCGACCCTGCTCGCAAGGACAGAGATGGGCACCCCTCGCTGCACACCCACAGTCACAGCCTGCAGCCAGCCCCGGGACAAAGGCCTGCCTTACACTGGCCATCGCACAGTGCATAGTGAAGCCCTGCTCTGCAGAACATCATCCTCCTCCTTATCTACACAGAGAAACCAAGGGAGTCCCCCTGACAGATCCCATGGACTGTCCGAGGCAGCAGGCTCTGACTGCGAGGTAGAAGTTCTCCTGCCCTGACACCTTCTCAGCACCTCTGACACCAGCAGCTCCTGCACACAGAAGGCTCCTGCTTCGCCCCCAGCACCTCTGCAGGCAGAGCTCAGCTCCAAGCACAGGAACAAGCCCAGCGCCTCCTCCTCACCCAGCCCCTGCTCCTACAGCTGGGATGGCACCAGCACATCTCCTGACAGCTTCTCCTCCCTTTAGAGCACGCACCCACAATGTGTTTCAAGGCAACACTAAAACAGGATTGCAAAGTCAAAGAACATGTACCTGGATGCGCAGGGCAGCCACGGGAAATGCAGCCTCCCGAGGGAGGGGTCTCCTCTGCACTGGTTACTGCAGGGCTCTGGCTCCTTCAATAGCCCACGCTCAGCGTGGGGGCCCCGTCACAATGGGTGTCTCCACAGCGACCGCCAGGGCTTTGTGATGGCTTCAGAGCATGCAACTCTGTCTGAGGACAGGTGAGCAGTCAACAGAGAGTTGATGGGTCAGGTTTAAAGGGAGAACAGCCATGGGAGACATTACTGTGGGCATCTGCTACAGACCACCTGATCAAGAGGACTCTGTGGATGAAGCACTCTACAGACAGATAGGAAGAGCCTCACGCTCGCAGGCCCTTGTTCTCATGGGGGACTTCAACCACCCTGACATCTGTTGGAGCAATGGTACGGCCCAGCACAAGCAATCCAGGAGGTTCCTCGATTGTGTGGAAGATAACTTCCTTCTGCAAGTAATAGAGGAGCCGACAAGGAGGGGTGCCATGCCAGACCTCATGCTCACCAACAGGGAAGGGCTCATTGGAAATGTGACACTCCAGAGCAGCCTTGGTTGCAGCGATCATGAGATGGTCGAATTTGAGATCCTCAGCACAGTGAGAAGAGCGTGCAGCGAGCTCACTGCCCTGGACTTCAAGAGAGCAGACTTTGGCCTCTTCAGGAACCTGCTTAGTAAGGTTCCATGGGATATAGCCCTAGAGGGCAGGGAAGCCCAAGGTTGTTGGTTGCTATTCAAGGATCTCCTACTACAAGCTCAAGAGTATTGCATCGCAACTAGAAGGAAGTGCAGCAGGACGGCCAGGAGACCTGACTGGATGGATAAGGAGCTGCTGAGGAAACTTGGAAGGAAAAAAAAGGCTTATAAAAGGTGGAAGCAAGGACAGGCAGTCTGGGAAGAATACAGGCATGTTGTCTGAGAAGCTATGGACCAGGTTAGGAAAGCTAAGGCCCAGTTAGAATTAAACTTGGCTAGGGGTGTGAAAGATAACAGGAAGGGATTCTATAGTTACATTGCAAATGAAAGATAGGCTAGGGACAACGTAGGCCCCCTCCAGAAACTATCAAGAGAACTGGCTACCCTAGATTTGCAGACGGCTGAGGTTCTTAATGACTTCTTTGCCTCTGTCTTCACTGGCAAAGGCTCTGACCGCACCACCCAAGTCTTGGAATGCTGACACAGGGAATGTGAGAATAAAGACCCTAGGCCCACTGTAGGAGAGGATCTGGTTTGAGACCATCTTAAAAACCTAAACGTACACAAGTCCATGGGACCTGGACATCCATCTGCGGGTCCTGAAGGAGCTGGCAAATGAAGTTGCTAAGACACTGGCCATCATATTTGAAAAATCATGGCACTCAGGTGAAGTTCCTGATGACTGGAGAAAGGGAAATATGACCCCATTTTTCAAGAAGGGGAAAATGGATGAGCCAGGGAATTACAGACCAGTCAGTCTCACCTTTCCTCAGTCCTCAGTCTCCTCTCAGCACCTGAGCTTCGTGGACTCAATCCAAATACACCATGGGGCTCATGAAAACCTTTGGGATTTGTCAAGCCTTGCAGATTGCACAGCACATTTTAGGATTTTGAGTGCAGGACGATTGCAAAGGGCAACGGATAAAAGTTATTTTGAATTTCTTTTTCTTACTTTTCAGTTTAGAAATTTCTGTGACTTCTGGAATGCCTGGCACAGGGATCACTAGAACCTGCCATCAGCCCTCCTGCCTTCCGCAGTGCCCAGTGGGCTTGCGTGGGCCTTGACTGTCCCCTTGTGCTGAGCTCCCAGTGACAGATTTACAGGAGGGTGAAAATTTCTGAAACCGTTCTAGTAGTGATTATTTTTGAAAAGTTTGTAGTTTGCAAAGAAAGCCTTTGTACATATGTCAAAATTTTGTCACTTTGCTGTTCTGTATTTTAGGTACTGTTCCAGTAGGTGATTGTGTTTAGAAATCATAAATCAATAGAGAAGCTTCATACGCTGAATACTGCAGTTGTGTTGGTTTGTATCTTAGGTACTTTATAACTAAACGCTACAATGGTGACTTAAGGAATAGAGACAAATATAACCTAACCCTAACCCTAACCCTAACCCTAACCCTAATCCTAATGGTGACTTTAGGAATAGAGACAAATATAACCTGAACCTAACCCTAAACCTAACCCTAACGCTAACCCTAACCCTAACCCCTAACCCTAACCCCTAACCCTAACCCTAACCCTAACCCTAACCCCTAAACCCTAAAACCTAAAACCCTAAAACCCTAAAACTCTAAAACCCTAACCCCATAAAACCCTAACCCCATAAAATTCTAACCCCCTAACCCCCTAAAACCCTAACCCCATAAAACCCTAACCCTAACCCCCTAACCCCCTAACCCCCTAACACCCTAACACCCTAACCCCCTAACGCCCTAACCCCCTAAAACCCTAACCCTAACCCTAAGCCTAACCCAGCAGAGAACCGTAACCAGCAGAGAAGCTGTGGCTGCCCCATCCTTCGCAGTGTTCAAAGCCAGGTTGGATGGGAGTCAGGTTTGCTCTGAAGCAGTGCTTTGTCCAGCTCTGATAATCACAAGGGATATCAGATAAATTCCAACTTGATTGTAAAGTTCACTATTTGTACTTCTGACTCGGATGAGTCTGGGCTGCACAAGAGAGGCTCGGCATGGCCTTAGAATTGTAGAATCATAGACTAGTTAGGGTTGAAAAGGACCTTAAGACCATCTAGTTCCAACCCCCCTGCTATGGGCAGGGACAGCTCACACTAAACCCTGTCACCCAAGGCTCTATCCAAAATGGCCTTGAACACTGCCAGGGATGGAGCATTCACGACTTCCCTGGGCAACCTCTTCCAGTGCCTCACCACCCTTACAGTCAAGAACTTCTTCCTTATATCCAATCTAAACTTCCTCTGTTTATGTTTGAGCATGTTACCCCTTGTCCTATCTCTACAGTCCCTAGTGAAGAGGCCCTCTCCAGCATATTAATAGGCCTCCTTTAGATACTGGAAGGCTGCTATGAGGTCTCCACGCAGCCTTCTCTTCTCCAGGCTGAACAGCCCCAACTTTCTCGGCCTGTCTTCAGATGGGAGGTGCTCCAGTCCCCTGATCATCCTTGTGGCCCTCCTCTGGACTTGCTCCAACAGTTCCATGTCCTTTTGATGTTGAGGACACCAGAACTGCACACAATACCCCAAGCGACTGCACACAGCTGGCTCATGTTCATTTTCTCATCAAAAATCATTTTGTCTGTGTTCTTTATTTCCTAGTATAACACTGCTGACATTTTTCCTTTGGCGTATAAAGTATTCTACGGATGACTGAAAATGGGAAGAGTATTGATACAGTTGGAAGTTCTCAGCTCTTTCTAGCTTAGTCCAGAGCCACTAAGAGTCCTTTCCCATTTGACCACTGCTTCCACTTGCAGTGCTTTTAAGTTGCCTTCAACCACAGATTGATCTTAATAACAACCAAGCATCCTGTGCTGAGAGCAGGGGAGCAATGATTCAAAGAGCAGATGACGGAGGTCTCATGGGGAGAAGCAAAGGACTGTGCCCAGCAGAGCATGGCCAGCAGCCACCTCCAGTGCCAGACACCAAGAGAGCTGCCTGAACGCACCCTCCCCAGGCCTGGGCTGCACTTTCCCCCCACTCCCTGCCCATGTCTCTGCCGCCTGGAGCTGTCCCTGCCAGGAGCTGCTGCTCTGGGCCCAGCTCTGCTCCCTCTCAGTGCTCCCAGAGCCCATCCCATGGGCTGTGTGCTCAGCTCTGCCCTGCACACCCCTCCTGGCAGCAGGGCTCTGCCCAGGAGCATCTCTGCCCGTGCAGGGTCTCAGGAGAAGCTCACACAAGTCCTGACAAGACTCTCGCTGCCTTCTCCAAAGCAGAGAAGTAAATTCCCAGCTCCCACTGCCCAACCTGCCCACCAAGAGTGGAAAACATCAGAGCTCAGAATCCTTCCTTTGAAGGCAAATGCTGCCTCAGTGTCTTTCAGAAGGACCCTCTGAACTCAGAGTGATGTGGAGCTCTGAGCAGCCCTGACTCACACAGCACCTTCTCCAGTGCACAAGAACGCTTTTCCTTTCCTTTCCTTTCCTGCCAGGTGTTGTTCCTTCCCCCCGAGCTTCTCCCCCAGCACTCTGGGGAGCTCCCGGGCAGGCTGAGTGTTGGGGTTGGAATGCATCGAAACTGTCAGAGACCATGGGAAGGAGGAACTACAGCAGGCAATGAGGAGTGACCCGTCCCTGACTGGTACTCGGAAGATGTTGGAACTGGCAAGGAACAAGGACGTCGGAACTGGAAAGAGGATGTTGATAGACCTTTCGCCTCATGTAATTGCAAGGCAAACACAGATGTGCTTGGCAAATACCTCGGGGTCCGTGCCTTTCATCCTCATAGCTGAGTGCTGACCCTGGCAGGAGGCAGAGCTCCTGCCCCTGCACACAGCCCCTAGGCTGCAGCGACCCTGCTCGCAAGGACAGAGATGGGCACCCCTCGCTGCACACCCACAGTCACAGCCTGCAGCCAGCCCCGGGACAAAGGCCTGCCTTACACTGGCCATCGCACAGTGCATAGTGAAGCCCTGCTCTGCAGAACATCATCCTCCTCCTTATCTACACAGAGAAACCAAGGGAGTCCCCCTGACAGATCCCATGGACTGTCCGAGGCAGCAGGCTCTGACTGCGAGGTAGAAGTTCTCCTGCCCTGACACCTTCTCAGCACCTCTGACACCAGCAGCTCCTGCACACAGAAGGCTCCTGCTTCGCCCCCAGCACCTCTGCAGGCAGAGCTCAGCTCCAAGCACAGGAACAAGCCCAGCGCCTCCTCCTCACCCAGCCCCTGCTCCTACAGCTGGGATGGCACCAGCACATCTCCTGACAGCTTCTCCTCCCTTTAGAGCACGCACCCACAATGTGTTTCAAGGCAACACTAAAACAGGATTGCAAAGTCAAAGAACATGTACCTGGATGCGCAGGGCAGCCACGGGAAATGCAGCCTCCCGAGGGAGGGGTCTCCTCTGCACTGGTTACTGCAGGGCTCTGGCTCCTTCAATAGCCCACGCTCAGCGTGGGGGCCCCGTCACAATGGGTGTCTCCACAGCGACCGCCAGGGCTTTGTGATGGCTTCAGAGCATGCAACTCTGTCTGAGGACAGGTGAGCAGTCAACAGAGAGTTGATGGGTCAGGTTTAAAGGGAGAACAGCCATGGGAGACATTACTGTGGGCATCTGCTACAGACCACCTGATCAAGAGGACTCTGTGGATGAAGCACTCTACAGACAGATAGGAAGAGCCTCACGCTCGCAGGCCCTTGTTCTCATGGGGGACTTCAACCACCCTGACATCTGTTGGAGCAATGGTACGGCCCAGCACAAGCAATCCAGGAGGTTCCTCGATTGTGTGGAAGATAACTTCCTTCTGCAAGTAATAGAGGAGCCGACAAGGAGGGGTGCCATGCCAGACCTCATGCTCACCAACAGGGAAGGGCTCATTGGAAATGTGACACTCCAGAGCAGCCTTGGTTGCAGCGATCATGAGATGGTCGAATTTGAGATCCTCAGCACAGTGAGAAGAGCGTGCAGCGAGCTCACTGCCCTGGACTTCAAGAGAGCAGACTTTGGCCTCTTCAGGAACCTGCTTAGTAAGGTTCCATGGGATATAGCCCTAGAGGGCAGGGAAGCCCAAGGTTGTTGGTTGCTATTCAAGGATCTCCTACTACAAGCTCAAGAGTATTGCATCGCAACTAGAAGGAAGTGCAGCAGGACGGCCAGGAGACCTGACTGGATGGATAAGGAGCTGCTGAGGAAACTTGGAAGGAAAAAAAAGGCTTATAAAAGGTGGAAGCAAGGACAGGCAGTCTGGGAAGAATACAGGCATGTTGTCTGAGAAGCTATGGACCAGGTTAGGAAAGCTAAGGCCCAGTTAGAATTAAACTTGGCTAGGGGTGTGAAAGATAACAGGAAGGGATTCTATAGTTACATTGCAAATGAAAGATAGGCTAGGGACAACGTAGGCCCCCTCCAGAAACTATCAAGAGAACTGGCTACCCTAGATTTGCAGACGGCTGAGGTTCTTAATGACTTCTTTGCCTCTGTCTTCACTGGCAAAGGCTCTGACCGCACCACCCAAGTCTTGGAATGCTGACACAGGGAATGTGAGAATAAAGACCCTAGGCCCACTGTAGGAGAGGATCTGGTTTGAGACCATCTTAAAAACCTAAACGTACACAAGTCCATGGGACCTGGACATCCATCTGCGGGTCCTGAAGGAGCTGGCAAATGAAGTTGCTAAGACACTGGCCATCATATTTGAAAAATCATGGCACTCAGGTGAAGTTCCTGATGACTGGAGAAAGGGAAATATGACCCCATTTTTCAAGAAGGGGAAAATGGATGAGCCAGGGAATTACAGACCAGTCAGTCTCACCTTTCCTCAGTCCTCAGTCTCCTCTCAGCACCTGAGCTTCGTGGACTCAATCCAAATACACCATGGGGCTCATGAAAACCTTTGGGATTTGTCAAGCCTTGCAGATTGCACAGCACATTTTAGGATTTTGAGTGCAGGACGATTGCAAAGGGCAACGGATAAAAGTTATTTTGAATTTCTTTTTCTTACTTTTCAGTTTAGAAATTTCTGTGACTTCTGGAATGCCTGGCACAGGGATCACTAGAACCTGCCATCAGCCCTCCTGCCTTCCGCAGTGCCCAGTGGGCTTGCGTGGGCCTTGACTGTCCCCTTGTGCTGAGCTCCCAGTGACAGATTTACAGGAGGGTGAAAATTTCTGAAACCGTTCTAGTAGTGATTATTTTTGAAAAGTTTGTAGTTTGCAAAGAAAGCCTTTGTACATATGTCAAAATTTTGTCACTTTGCTGTTCTGTATTTTAGGTACTGTTCCAGTAGGTGATTGTGTTTAGAAATCATAAATCAATAGAGAAGCTTCATACGCTGAATACTGCAGTTGTGTTGGTTTGTATCTTAGGTACTTTATAACTAAACGCTACAATGGTGACTTAAGGAATAGAGACAAATATAACCTAACCCTAACCCTAACCCTAACCCTAACCCTAATCCTAATGGTGACTTTAGGAATAGAGACAAATATAACCTAAACCTAACCCTAAACCTAACCCTAACGCTAACCCTAACCCTAACCCCTAACCCTAACCCCTAACCCTAACCCTAACCCTAACCCTAACCCCTAAACCCTAAAACCTAAAACCCTAAAACCCTAAAACTCTAAAACCCTAACCCCATAAAACCCTAACCCCATAAAATTCTAACCCCCTAACCCCCTAAAACCCTAACCCCATAAAACCCTAACCCTAACCCCCTAACCCCCTAACCCCCTAACACCCTAACCCCCTAATGCCCTAACCCCCTAAAACCCTAACCCTAACCCTAAGCCTAACCCAGCAGAGAACCCTAACCAGCAGAGAAGCTGTGGCTGCCCCATCCTTCGCAGTGTTCAAGGCCAGGTTGGATGGGAGTCAGGTTTGCTCTGAAGCAGTGCTTTGTCCAGCTCTGATAATCACAAGGGATATCAGATAAATTCCAACTTGATTGTAAAGTTCACTATTTGTACTTCTGACTCGGATGAGTCTGGGCTGCACAAGAGAGGCTCGGCATGGCCTTAGAATTGTAGAATCATAGACTAGTTAGGGTTGAAAAGGACCTTAAGACCATCTAGTTCCAACCCCCCTGCTATGGGCAGGGACAGCTCACACTAAACCCTGTCACCCAAGGCTCTATCCAAAATGGCCTTGAACACTGCCAGGGATGGAGCATTCACGACTTCCCTGGGCAACCTCTTCCAGTGCCTCACCACCCTTACAGTCAAGAACTTCTTCCTTATATCCAATCTAAACTTCCTCTGTTTCTGTTTGAGCATGTTACCCCTTGTCCTATCTCTACAGTCCCTAGTGAAGAGGCCCTCTCCAGCATATTAATAGGCCTCCTTTAGATACTGGAAGGCTGCTATGAGGTCTCCACGCAGCCTTCTCTTCTCCAGGCTGAACAGCCCCAACTTTCTCGGCCTGTCTTCAGATGGGAGGTGCTCCAGTCCCCTGATCATCCTTGTGGCCCTCCTCTGGACTTGCTCCAACAGTTCCATGTCCTTTTGATGTTGAGGACACCAGAACTGCACACAATACCCCAAGCGACTGCACACAGCTGGCTCATGTTCATTTTCTCATCAAAAATCATTTTGTCTGTGTTCTTTATTTCCTAGTATAACACTGCTGACATTTTTCCTTTGGCGTATAAAGTATTCTACGGATGACTGAAAATGGGAAGAGTATTGATACAGTTGGAAGTTCTCAGCTCTTTCTAGCTTAGTCCAGAGCCACTAAGAGTCCTTTCCCATTTGACCACTGCTTACACTTGCAGTGCTTTTAAGTTGCCTTCAACCACAGATTGATCTTAATAACAACCAAGCATCCTGTGCTGAGAGCAGGGGAGCAATGATTCAAAGAGCAGATGACGGAGGTCTCATGGGGAGAAGCAAAGGACTGTGCCCAGCAGAGCATGGCCAGCAGCCACCTCCAGTGCCAGACACCAAGAGAGCTGCCTGAACGCACCCTCCCCAGGCCTGGGCTGCACTTTCCCCCCACTCCCTGCCCATGTCTCTGCCGCCTGGAGCTGTCCCTGCCAGGAGCTGCTGCTCTGGGCCCAGCTCTGCTCCCTCTCAGTGCTCCCAGAGCCCATCCCATGGGCTGTGTGCTCAGCTCTGCCCTGCACACCCCTCCCGGCAGCAGGGCTCTGCCCAGGAGCATCTCTGCCCGTGCAGGGTCTCAGGAGAAGCTCACACAAGTCCTGACAAGACTCTCGCTGCCTTCTCCAAAGCAGAGAAGTAAATTCCCAGCTCCCACTGCCCAACCTGCCCACCAAGAGTGGAAAACATCAGAGCTCAGAATCCTTCCTTTGAAGGCAAATGCTGCCTCAGTGTCTTTCAGAAGGACCCTCTGAACTCAGAGTGATGTGGAGCTCTGAGCAGCCCTGACTCACACAGCACCTTCTCCAGTGCACAAGAACGCTTTTCCTTTCCTTTCCTTTCCTTTCCTGCCAGGTGTTGTTCCTTCCCCCCGAGCTTCTCCCCCAGCACTGTGGGGAGCTCCCGGGCAGGCTGAGTGTGGGGGTTGGAATGCATCGAAACTGTCAGAGACCATGGGAAGGAGGAACTACAGCAGGCAATGAGGAGTGACCCGTCCCTGACTGGTACTCGGAAGATGTTGGAACTGGCAAGGAACAAGGACGTCGGAACTGGAAAGAGGATGTTGATAGACCTTTCGCCTCATGTAATTGCAAGGCAAACACAGATGTGCTTGGCAAATACCTCTGGGTCCGTGCCTTTCATCCTCATAGCTGAGTGCTGACCCTGGCAGGAGGCAGAGCTCCTGCCCCTGCACACAGCCCCTAGGCTGCAGCGACCCTGCTCGCAAGGACAGAGATGGGCACCCCTCGCTGCACACCCACAGTCACAGCCTGCAGCCAGCCCCGGGACAAAGGCCTGCCTTACACTGGCCATCGCACAGTGCATAGTGAAGCCCTGCTCTGCAGAACATCATCCTCCTCCTTATCTACACAGAGAAACCAAGGGAGTCCCCCTGACAGATCCCATGGACTGTCCGAGGCAGCAGGCTCTGACTGGGAGGTAGAAGTTCTCCTGCCCTGACACCTTCTCAGCACCTCTGACACCAGCAGCTCCTGCACACAGAAGGCTCCTGCTTCGCCCCCAGCACCTCTGCAGGCAGAGCTCAGCTCCAAGCACAGGAACAAGCCCAGCACCTCCTCCTCACCCAGCCCCTGCTCCTACAGCTGGGATGGCACCAGCACATCTCCTGACAGCTTCTCCTCCCTTTAGAGCACGCACCCACAATGTGTTTCAAGGCAACACTAAAACAGGATTGCAAAGTCAAAGAACATGTACCTGGATGCGCAGGGCAGCCACGGGAAATGCAGCCTCCCGAGGGAGGGGTCTCCTCTGCACTGGTTACTGCAGGGCTCTGGCTCCTTCAATAGCCCACGCTCAGCGTGGGGGCCCCGTCACAATGGGTGTCTCCACAGCGACCGCCAGGGCTTTGTGATGGCTTCAGAGCATGCAACTCTGTCTGAGGACAGGTGAGCAGTCAACAGAGAGTTGATGGGTCAGGTTTAAAGGGAGAACAGCCATGGGAGACATTACTGTGGGCATCTGCTAGAGACCACCTGATCAAGAGGACTCTCTGGATGAAGCACTCTACAGACAGATAGGAAGAGCCTCACGCTCGCAGGCCCTTGTTCTCATGGGGGACTTCAACCACCCTGACATCTGTTGGAGCAATGGTACGGCCCAGCACAAGCAATCCAGGAGGTTCCTCGATTGTGTGGAAGATAACTTCCTTCTGCAAGTAATAGAGGAGCCGACAAGGAGGGGTGCCATGCCAGACCTCATGCTCACCAACAGGGAAGGGCTCATTGGAAATGTGACACTCCAGAGCAGCCTTGGTTGCAGCCATCATGAGATGGTCGAATTTGAGATCCTCAGCACAGTGAGAAGAGCGTGCAGCGAGCTCACTGCCCTGGACTTCAAGAGAGCAGACTTTGGCCTCTTCAGGAACCTGCTTAGTAAGGTTCCATGGGATATAGCCCTAGAGGGCAGGGAAGCCCAAGGTTGTTGGTTGCTATTCAAGGATCTCCTACTACAAGCTCAAGAGTATTGCATCGCAACTAGAAGGAAGTGCAGCAGGACGGCCAGGAGACCTGACTGGATGGATAAGGAGCTGCTCAGGAAACTTGGAAGGAAAAAAAAGGCTTATAAAAGGTGGAAGCAAGGACAGGCAGTCTGGGAAGAATACAGGCATGTTGTCTGAGAAGCTATGGACCAGGTTAGGAAAGCTAAGGCCCAGTTAGAATTAAACTTGGCTAGGGGTGTGAAAGATAACAGGAAGGGATTCTATAGTTACATTGCAAATGAAAGATAGGGTAGGGACAACGTAGGCCCCCTCCAGAAACTATCAAGAGAACTGGCTACCCTAGATTTGCAGACGGCTGAGGTTCTTAATGACTTCTTTGCCTCTGTCTTCACTGGCAAAGGCTCTGACCGCACCACCCAAGTCTTGGAATGCTGACACAGGGAATGTGAGAATAAAGACCCTAGGCCCACTGTAGGAGAGGATCTGGTTTGAGACCATCTTAAAAACCTAAACGTACACAAGTCCATGGGACCTGGACATCCATCTGCGGGTCCTGAAGGAGCTGGCAAATGAAGTTGCTAAGACACTGGCCATCATATTTGAAAAATCATGGCACTCAGGTGAAGTTCCTGATGACTGGAGAAAGGGAAATATGACCCCATTTTTCAAGAAGGGGAAAATGGATGAGCCAGGGAATTACAGACCAGTCAGTCTCACCTTTCCTCAGTCCTCAGTCTCCTCTCAGCACCTGAGCTTCGTGGACTCAATCCAAATACACCATGGGGCTCATGAAAACCTTTGGGATTTGTCAAGCCTTGCAGATTGCACAGCACATTTTAGGATTCTGAGTGCAGGACGATTGCAAAGGGCAACGGATAAAAGTTATTTTGAATTTCTTTTTCTTACTTTTCAGTTTAGAAATTTCTGTGACTTCTGGAATGCCTGGCACAGGGATCACTAGAACCTGCCATCAGCCCTCCTGCCTTCCGCAGTGCCCAGTGGGCTTGCGTGGGCCTTGACTGTCCCCTTGTGCTGAGCTCCCAGTGACAGATTTACAGGAGGGTGAAAATTTCTGAAACCGTTCTAGCAGTGATTATTTTTGAAAAGTTTGTAGTTTGCAAAGAAAGCCTTTGTACATATGTTAAAATTTTGTCACTTTGCTGTTCTGTATTTTAGGTACTGTTCCAGTAGGTGATTGTGTTTAGAAATCATAAATCAATAGAGAAGCTTCATACGCTGAATACTGTAGTTGTGTTGGTTTGTATCTTGCGTACTTTATAACTAAACGCTACAATGGTGACTTAAGGAATAGAGACAAATATAACCT